>NC_034009.1:20672299-20761355 GCF_000346465.2 Prunus persica
TACTTTATTTATTACTTAATTTATTTTTTATATTACTCTATTACTTAAATGTAAAAATGAAATAAGGGAATCTGTACACCAGTTGAGCAAAGAGGCAATTTGAAGCACCTACAATTGTTTTTCCCGGTGAGAAGAGGTGTAGCTACACCTCCTTGCGCCTTAATAGGTGTTTGGGCCTAAATTCTGCGAGCCCAGCCTATTTATTGCAGCCCACAAACATGAGCACAACTTGGATTTGATGTTGAAAGAAAGCTGAAGAGCAGCCCAAAATAGAGAAAGCCCAGACTGATTTCTCGAAATCCTGCGAGCCCAACCCAGAATTTGTCAAGCTTATGATAAATGAACAGTCTTGGGCTTTGAAAAAAATACAAAGCAGCTTAGTCAACAATATAGGCCCAAGTCTTTTTCAAAAATGGCAGAGGTTTTTCCTTTACTAAAAAATATATTTCCAGAAAAAGTCCCATGTGACTACCTGACTTTGAAAAATAAAAAATCTCAACTATCACAGAGGAGCTGACAGAGAGTTAATGAAGGCAAGTATAAAAGGAAGACGTCTCTGAATCTCTATAGACAAAAGATCAAAATCCCTTTCTATATACAGAAAAATTCTGCACCAGAGCAGGTATCATTTCCCAAGGATAAGCAAACTACATTTTCTAAAAAGATAAGTAGGGAGCAGGGAGTTGTTCATCAGGAAAATCAAACTAACCATCATGGCAGACTGCATTCTTACAAAAGGCAATTAAAGATTAAAAAGGGATTAGGTTTTCTTTCAGGAAAAACAGGGAAGTGATCACCATAAGAACTGACTGTTGATGGCTTTTCTATAAGAATAGATAATTTCCCCTTTCTTGGCATTTAAAATAAAATATCTTTCTTTTGGAAAATCTGCCTCCCATTATTAAAAGATTAGATACCCCACTCCAGCATTTTTTCTATAAATATTAGAGAAGGTGGACTGATCAAGGACAACCAAAAAATCAATGAAAACAACACCTTTCAATATCACAATTGACAAAGAAATAGTTATAAAAAGCGAGATTTCTCTCGTTACAAATTTGGTTCAGCATAAGCCAAATCAAGCATAGTCTGGGTTTTTACAAATGTAAAAACGTCAACAAATTTATAGAGAGTCCTGATCAAGCAGAACAGGTACCAAAGTGCAGTTTCAGCTTAGTAAACATCAACTCCAGTCACTTCTACCCCTTTCAGACTGAAGAGGCTCTAATTTTGCCCGTTGAAAAAGCCTTCCAGGGCTTGAAATAGATTAAAGCTCTGCCAAACTCGAACGTTAGCATTGATTTATAGCTGAAACTTAACGGTTGAAGTTGTTGATGGTCCAATCCAGCACAGACATACCTAATCCGGTCCAGATCGAAAGTAGCTATGTAGACAGAAATGGAAGTCCAACGCTCTTTTGTCTTTTTTAGAGTTGGTCTTTCCTTTTTGAGCTTTGTAAAAGGCAGTTCTGCCTGAAAACAGTTCACTCTCTTATCATTTATTTGGGCCAAAACTACCAACTTTGTATTGTGAAAAATTATGAAGTCCTCACCAGTCTGAGGCAAGAAAATAACTTACTTGGGAGATATTCCTCACCCAAAGTCACAATTACTTGTTTAGAAGTTAATAACTTGGGGCGCAAGTTATCCATTTTTAAGAAGTTTGCTAGGGTTTTTATTCCTAGCAGTGACACGCTCATACACAAAAGAAAGTTGACTTGTTGATCACAAATGGTTTTCAAGCCAATAGGGAACTTGACCCTACCATCACAGGAACAAATCTAAAACGGGTGAACAATTTGGCACACCCAATGGGATTTCTCAGTACACATACTCCTAGAAAAATCTTCTAGTATATGAATATTGGAAGTTCTAGCCAGAATCCACACTGTGCTATGGAAAGAGATCAAGCAGCCCTCCGAGAAGGACTTGAGTCGAAAGAAAGTGATGCTAGGCAATCAGCCCATGGCTGTACCAGGAGTAAACGTTCCAAATCTGGTTTCAGAAGGCTAAACCAGATATAGGAGGCTGTGTTCCGGCATGAGGCCACAGCACAAAGGAGCCAGGATACTCTAAACAACATGATAGCCATGATGCAATGGCAAGTCCACAGGCAGTTCAGGAATGACCGTGAGGCTACTTTTGCCAGAATTCCAAACCCAGATGTTGTGGTCTAGCAGCTCGAACTCTATTTTGGACCTCCACTAGTCATCGCACAGTTAGTTGGAATACCAGGACATGGAGAAATCCAAGCTGGACAAAGGGGAGGAGCCCTTCCCATCTAAGAACATGAGGCTTCGGTTCGTCCAGAAGGCGCTGCACCAGTTCAGGTCCCCTAGAACCAGCCAGAACCTCCACCTATTCCCCGACCAACGGTCCCATGCGATTAGCCCTTGGCACTTCTACTTGAGCAACCAGCTGTGTTGCCCTACAGACTTAGAAGGATGGACCGTAACCCATTCCCTCCACTAGCGAGAGGCAGGAGAGGTAGAGGGGGAATCAACCCTTTTGCCAACAATGATAGGAACAGATCGAGGGCAAACTGGAGGAATCATCCAGACCATACGGAATGGAACAGGTGATTGAACACAACCAGCCAAAACAAGGGCGAAATACGCATCCTGTCAATGCCTTGAATGACATGGGAGTATTATAGAGGATGATAAGAGAGATAATGGAACTTGAGGCTAGAAGAGGAGAAAGGCCCACCTACAGAAAGCCATACGTCTATCTCTAGGCTTTAAGGTACCAAACTTCACTTGTTCAATGGAGAGGACACCCATGCTTCATTAGTTGAGCATATAGGCAGATTCTCTATCCAGTGCATAGCCATAGTAAATAACCCTCGGTTAAAACTAAGGCTTTTTGGAAATTCTCACTCTGGACAAGCCTTCAAATGGTATACTAGCTTACCAACCAATTCTGTTCAAACTTGGGAACAGATGAAAAATGTCATCCATGACTACTATTTCAGGATTCAGCCAGAAGTCACCATCAGTGATCTTGTTGCCCTCAAACAGAGTGAAGATGAGCCTGCCCAAGACTTCATAACTAGGTTCAGAAAGCTCGAAATGAAATGCTGAATCCCTATGGAAGAAAGACACTTCATCCAAATGGCTCAAACCGCCTTTAAAATCTCTATGAGGAAGAGATTTGATGTGATGCTGTTTGGAGACCTGGCAGAACTGGCAGACAAAGCATCTAAATACGAGGAGCTGATGAGGGAAAAACAACAGAAAAGGAACTCCTCTAAAGGCATATATTACAAAACCCCATATTCTTCAGCACAAAAGGCTCGGAAGAAAGGGAAGTTGTAGTGGCAAAAATGGCGAAATTAAAACATCCCATCAGTTGCAAGGCTCTGACAAAGCCACCAAAGGACCAGAATCTACCACCATTTACAGGAGGGTTTGTTCCAAACAAACTAGCACAGAACAAAGTTTACTCATTCGATTTAACCAAGGTTGATGCTTTGTTTGATGAGATGCTACTGCAGAAGTCAATAGAGACACCCTACAGGTTGCCCAAGCCAGAGGAACTCAAGGGCAGACAATATTGCAGGTGGCACAACTCTTGGAACCATTCCACCAATAGTTGTGTCATTTTCAGGGATGTCATACAAGAAGGGATAACAACAGGAAGGCTAAAACTGCCTGAGAAACTTCTGTCAGTGACAACAGACCCTTTTCCCTAACCTCAAGTCAACATGGTCAACTTAAATTGACCAAAAAAGAAGAGAGGCAAACTAACAGTAGAAGCTAGACCCAACATAGACAGAAGAGTCACAAGAGAGGCTAATCAGAGACAAAAGCTACAATTTCAGCTGGGGTGGTTCTGTGCAGCAAGTACAGATGCAAAAGTGAGTTGGAGATAACTCTGGATGGGCAAAGTCAGTCCACATCTTGTGTTTTTGCCATGATTGGTATATCATACTGACAGGGCCCAATTTTGGCTCCACCTAAAGATATAGCTAGGCAGAAGGCCTATCAAAAGCCTGCCCAACGCAATAGAAAAATTACGGAACAACCAAAGAAGGAGATACCAGTTAAGATGGCCAGAAATGATAAGCCTTTGGCAACCATCATAGAAGGCAAATGGTACTCAGTTGGAAAAAGCAGCAGACCAACTTTGAAGCTAACCAGAACACAGAAGAGGAAAGTTCAGAGGCAATACTACGCCTTCCTAAAAAATAAGGACAACACACAGGTACTTCCAGAGGTCAGTTCTGCCAGAAAAGGGAAAAATCTAGAAGCCTATTCTCAGGCAGAACGAACAACATATCAACCAGAAAAGCCGACAAATACAGAATTCCCAAGTAAACCTTCTATCTATCCTGCCTCACCCTCAGTCAATCAGAAAAGTTCAGGGCAGCAAAAGGACAAAAGAACACTTTGGAAGGAGATGTATTCTCCCTTGAAACTTTTGAGTGCAGATTGGCAGAAGTGGGAGATGCGCCAGAACAGCAAACACCTACTGCCAAAGTAGGCAGAACTGCCATGAAATTGACCACAAAACAGCTGTGCTATTCCAAACCTACCAAGGAAATGGCCAATCATCTCAGACCTCTGTTCATAACAGCTGTAAGGGGCTTTTTCTTTTGGCAACTGTAAATGGGCTGGGCTGCCGTAAATTGATGAAATTGTCCCCTTTGTCTGAATTCGAAAATTAAGCCCCAAAAATGCTTCAAAAGGGCAGTAGAGCCTTAGGAAGCATCTTGGCTATCTTCACCAACCAGAACAACAGCAACTTACAGATGATTTCTTGATGCTTACAGATAAATTTTCTAGCTTGGCATGAGAGGCTTGTGGCATGAAAGCAAAATCAGCATGAGTTTAGCACCAAAGAGGAAAATATGGCTTTCTAGGGAGAAAGGGAAGTGTTAAGGTGAGGAAGAAGAGGTTTGCAAGAAAATTTGGTTGAGAAGAGGTAAAGGAAGAACAATGTTCTTTCGGCAGCTTGACAGATTCTGAAAGTGGTCTGCCAGAAGAGGAAAATAGAGAAGAATGGTGAATAGTGCACGAAATTGCTGCGTTTTGCAGGCAAGAGAGGAAGCTTGCTCTCTGGATGTGGGTTATCTTTGGTTGCGTAGAAGAGGCCCCTTTTATAGCCGTTGGAAGCCATCTTTTTCCAAGAAACCCTAATGGTTTTTATCTAATTTGGCCAAGCTTTTTCCTTCCTTTCTCCTCCCCTTTCTTGACTTATCTTATTCTAGCAAAATCTTCTCTGTTTATTTGCACACAATCAGGAATTTTGGGAGCTCAAGGCCCTCTTTCCCGCAGCTGTTCCAGTGGGAGACTTCCATTCCCATTCATCTCCTTCCTTTATTTCTTTCTTTTTCCATGGCCAGGTCTGATGGGGGAAGGAATTGGGGTATGTATGCTGGTTCAAAGGGTGCTTCTAGCAGCTCGCAGGCTAATATTCATTGGTCCCTTGAATGTTTCTTGCTTGGAACTTGCTCCCCCCATGTGCTGGAGCTTCCCAGCAGCTCTTCAGTCTTTCCTTCGTGACTTTATTCTTCAGCCAAGTGCTGGAGCTTTGCAACTATTCTATTGTAATTGTATGGGCCAAGTTGATTTATTGAGTAAGTGGGCTTTGTTTATCAAATGTTTAGGCTTTTTGGTTGAGTCAATAGGCTATTTTGGTTGGGCTATTTTTCTTTAGAGTGATGGGCTATTCTTTTCTCTCTTGTGCTTACCCACATGTTTGGGCCTATGAAATGGGCTTGAGTCCCGAGGCTCCCAAGTAACCCAGGACTTCCATTTCTCGGCCCATTAATGGGCCTCACGATAATTTATTACCATCCATACCACAACCCACTCAAGCAACCCCGGGCATCTTGCGTGGCTTGGGCCCACTTAAGCTTGTAGCGTGGCATGTTGCTTATTTGCTTGGCGTGGCATGTGTGCAAAGCGTACATGACGAACTTTCGCGTGCCCAAATAGGGTTTCATCTTGATAAGGTATCGCATTGGGCCGAGAATTTATTTAGGCCAAGGCGTTGATTTTTTGGGCCTCAACAACAGCAAACTTCGGGGGCGTTCCTATCCCCAAAGTAATGGTAGATGGAGGTGCAGCCATTAACCTTCTACCTCACAGATTGCTGGTTAAAATGGGAAGAACAGAGAAGGATCTAATTCCAACACGCCTAACAGTCACCAACTTCGTTGGGGGCATCACCAAGACGCATGGAATACTAGATGTAGATGTCATAGTGGGGACCAAGAAGCTTGTAACACCCCGACCCCGAATTTAACCCTTAATTAATTAATTAATTATTTAAGGGTATTTTAGTCATATTTTTAACCGAAGAGAGTTTGGGGTAGTGACTAGTATTTTTGGAAAGGTCGTACTGAGACGAGTTCATAGACACGTAGTGGGCTCGAATCGGAGTTGTAACGAGAGAGATATGGTCAAAAGAAGCCCAGTGGCACAATCATAAATATTTCGAAATGGGATTTTTTTATAAAACTCAGATTTCTCTCTCTCTCTCTCTCTCTCTCTCTCTCTCTCTCTCTCTCTCTCCCGCGCGACCTCTCTCTCTCTCCTCTCTCCCGTTCCGCTGCCGTCGCCTTCCAAGAGGCGCCGGCGCCGCCACAGGGCACCACCGGCCACGGGACCGGTGGCGTTCAAACCGCCGTCATCCCTCCTTCCTTTCCCGACCCCTCCCCGCCAGCGGCACGGCTTGTGCTGGCCGGAAGATGCGAAAAACCGACGGGAACCCACCGAAACTTCAACGCCGTCGATCTCCCTCCTCCGGCCACCAAATCCGACGAGCAAGGTATGGTTTTTCACCTATTTTTCATGCTCTAGCTGCCGGTTGGGTAGGATTAGATCGATTCTTAGCGTAGACAACTCGATTTTCGAATTGAAAATCGGTCGAACTTCGACCGCCGTGATCGGCCATTTCCGGCCACTTTTTGGGGTAGGTCCAAGAACAAAAGTGGCTCCAAATAGGGTGTTATACCTAGGGTAGGAGTTTGGAGCCATGTTTTTGAGATTTTTTGGTGAAGCGTTATCGCTTTGGGCACCCACGCGCTGTCGGCCCGTGCGGCGGCGCGTGGGCACTGTAGAAAAAGTAGCGATGTGTTCCGATGAGATCCTTAGGTTGTCACGAGTGCGTAGGATTTTGCGGATCTCAATTCAGACGTCGTTTGACTATCGAACGGATAATCGCATATTATGCGTTATCCGGGTTCGATAGGTTGGGACCGTTGGATGGTCTCAAATTTAATATATGTTGATCTAGGAATTTCTATGATCGTGTAGGAATTCACGGATTGTGAATCGGAGCCCCGGATGTTCCGATTAATAATTTAAAGTTTATATTTTATATTAACTGTCAGATCGTGCGATCGTGAGCAATCCGACCGTCCGATCTGAACCAAACTTGTAGGACGAGTTTCCTATACCTTGTAAAACCCATAGGAACTTTCGGATCGGAAATTGGAGGTCGTGGGCTCTGCAAGTCCGTTTGACCAGGGTTAGGGTAGTTTGAGCCTTGGTTGACCGTGAGTCTCCCGGAGTAATCTCACCTTTCCAAGGGTGATTATGGAGTGCTAGACTATTGTGGAGGGTTACACAATATTATAATTAATTTATATAATTATAATTATATATGGTTGTACAAGGGTACAACAGAGTCTAGAGTGTCAGTTTGGAGTGCTATACGCACTACTTTAGGTACCTCCCCGGATGTTGGATTTACTACAAGTACCACCAAGTGAAAGTGAGGTCCTACGTGGCGTAGGTTATCCGGCGTGCGGACAGGCCCCATACGTGGCGTTAGTTGTACCGGCGTATGGGGAGATTTGTGATACTATGTTCAGGTCTCGCGTGGCGTAGGTTATCCGGCGTTGAGACAGACCCCATACGTGGCATTGGTTGAACCGGCGTATGGGGAGCTATGTGATATTGTGTTGAGGTCGCACGTGGCGTAGGTTATCCGGCGTGTCGACAGACCCCATACGTGGCATTGGTTGTACCGGCGTATGAGAAGATTTGTGATATGATGTTGAGGTCTCGCGTGGCGTAGGTTATCCGGCGTTGGGACAAGCCCCATACGTGGCGTTGGTTGTACCGGCGTATGGGGAGATATTATGATAGTATGGCATGGTCGCACGTGGCGTAGGTTATCCGGCGTGTTGACAGGCCCCATACGTGGTGTTGGTTGTACCGGCGTATGGGGAGAATATGTGAAATACAGAGAAATGAAATAAGGCGTTGCGACCATGCCATACTTTGGAAAATGTCCAATTTATAGGGGAGGCTCTGTCGAAATTTCGGCAAGAAGTCTCGGTCTTTAGTAATTGGGTCTGGCATCGGAGTGATGTCAGGAATTCCAAAGGGTTCGTCTCGAGTTTTGAGAAAATTCGGGGCGGGTCCTTTCAGTTAATTGTCACACCCCGGGATCGGCTCCGCCGTAGCACGATATTGTCCGCTTTGGGCCCTCATCTCTGCCCGCACGGTTTTGTTTCTGGGAGCTCACGAGCAACTTCCCAGTGGGTCACCCATCCTGGGATTGCTCTAGCCCCCAACTCACTTAACTTCGGAGTTCCTACGACTCCGAAGCCAGTGAGCTCCCAAAAGGCCTCGTGCTAGATGGATGCGGGTGTGCACATATAAGGCACATCACCCCCTCTCCGTTGGTTGATGTGGGATCTTACAAAGCTGAAGATTGCCTTTTTTGTGGTAGACACCACTTCTACCACTTACAATGCACTGCTTGGCAGAGATTGGATCCACCAGAGTCTATGTGTTCCTTCCACTCTACACTAACCGCTGGCCCTCTGGCATAAAGAGGGTTTTATGGAAATAGTGGAGGCCGACCCACAGCCATTCTTGCCATCTGCATTATGCTTTGAGGCCAGGTACTATCATGATGACTTTAGCCCATTTACTTTCTTTGGAATCATCCAGAATGGTCGTCCCCATGGTGTCACGGCCTAGAAACTCATTGAAGAAGGCGTGGCTGGTTCTCTAGAGGACTGGAATAGGCCTTTCATCCTAAACCTCTAGAATTCTGATGTATAGTTCACACCAGCAAGAGAGGGATCGAGCTGCAACAATTCAATCTATTACAAATAGATTGTTGGTATATTGGCAAGAGAAGAAGCTTTCTATGCATAGTCCAGCCATTAATATGGTAGAATTTATGCATGAGAACATGGAAGAACATGAAGGAAATCTGCAGGAGGAAGAATTGGAATTTGCGCCAGTAGCACTGGATGACTCTCTTCCAGAAGTAGAGGATCCCTTGCAAGAAATAAATTTGGGGACAAAAGAGGACCCCAGACCCACTTTCATCAGCACATTACTGGAACAATCATTGAAGGATGAAATCATTGCACTTCTGCATGATTTCAAAGACTGTTTCACATGGCATTATCATGAAATGCCTAAACTGGATAGAGGACTGGTGGAGCACAAGTTGCTAATTAAAGAAGGATACCTGCTAGTCAAGCAGCTAGAAGAAGGATGTCTATAGAGACAGAACTGAAGGTGAAAGAAGAGATAGAAAGACTAGTAAAAGCAGGTTTTATCAGGCCAGCCATTTATGCTGATTGGTTGTCCAATATTGTACCAGTCCTTAAAAGGAAAACAGGGGCAGTCAGAATACGTGTGGACTACAAAAATCTAAATTAAGCGTCTCCGAAAGACGAGTATCCAATGCCTATAGCAAACATGCTGGTAGACGAAGCTGCTCACAATCAAATGCTGTCATTCATGGATGGCAATGCATGATACAATCAGATAATGGTGGTAGCAGAGTACATCCACAAGACAGACTTCATGTGTCCAGGGTATATAGGCGCTTTTGAATACACTGTAATGCCTTTTGGCTTAAGAAATGCAAGAGCCACTTATCAAAGAGCTATGAATTCTGTTTTCCATGACATGATAGGTCATTCTCTAGAGGTCTATATAGATGATGTGGTGATCAAGTCTCCCGAAAAAGGAGACCATGTATCCAATTTAAAGAAAGAATTCCTAAGAATGAGACGGCACAAGTTGAAAATGAATCCCAAGAAATGCATATTTGGAGTTCAAGCTGGCAATTTCCTAGGTGTCCTAGTCCATCAAAGTGGAATAGAGATCGACAAAAACAAAGCAAAGTCTATCATGGAAGCCTTGCCACCTTAGAACAAGAAAGAATTACAAAGCCTCTTAGGAAAGATCAACTTTCTCGGAAGATTCATATCCAATTTTGCAGGAAAAATTCAACCCTTCTCTTCCCTGTTGAGATTAAAACAAGAATAGGCATTTGAATGGGAGGAACAACACCAGCAGGCTTTTGAGGAAATCAAGCACTATCTCTCAAACCCACCAGTTTTGTCCCCACCCAGGCAGACCACTCAAGTTATATATTTCTGCATCAGAAGTATCTATTGGGAGTCCTTTAGTCCAAGATAACAAGGAAGGGAAGGAACATGCAGTCTATTACCTGAGCAGAACTTTGATAGAAGTGGAAGGGAAATATTCTGCATTTGAAAGACTTTGTTTGGCTTTATACTTTACTGCTATAAAACTCAGACATTACATGCTACCTTTCACCACCTACATCATTGCCAAGACAGATCTGATCAAATACATGCTAACAAGGCCAATGTTGAGAGGGAGAATTGGTAAATGGACTCTAGCCCTGTTAGAATTTGCCTTCAGATATGTTCCTCAAAAGTCCATCAACGGACAAGTTGTTGCATATTTTTCGGTAGATCATTGAGAATATGGATTCCATGGACATAGCCAATGCATATTTTTGGGCAGATCACACTTGTCTCAATAATCCCATTTATTCAGTTCATCTCACCCCTTGGAAGCTATACTTTGATGGATCTAAAACAGACTCAGCCTCTGGGGCAGAGATTGTTCTAGAAGATCCACTTGGAATCAAACATTGTTATTCATTCCAATTAGATTTCTAGTGCACCAATAACAAGGCAGAATACGAAGCTTTAATCATAATACTAGAAATGCTGGTGGAACTAGGAATCCAATCTATCGAAATTCTGGCTGATTTCATGCTTGTACTAAAACAGATTGCTGGAGAATGCAAATGTTTGAGCCCCTCTCTAGCCGTCTATTTGGTGGCAGCCAGAAATCTCTTGACAGAATTCAGGGAAGCCACTTGGGAACATATTCCGAGGGAAGAAAACTTTGCAGCCAATGAGATGACCCAGATAGCAACAGGGGTACAGATGCCTGAAGACTGTGTACAGAGAATCATCAAGGTAGGGAAGAAAAGTCTGCCATCAGTTCTGACCAGAGGGATGGAGATAGATGTCAATTCTGCCATGATGAGTGAGGAGGACTGGAGACTACCCCTAATTAATTATCTGCAGTATCCAGCCCTCCCATTCGAGAAAAGGATAAGAATCATGGCTTTAAATTATGTCATGTGGAATGAAGAGTTGGTCTGAAAAAGCAAAGATGGGCTACTTTTGAGATGCTTAGGAAAAGAAGAACACATGAAAGTCATGGGAGAAGTCTATGAAGGAATTTGTGGAGCACATCAAGGTGGAAGAAAAATGTGTTGGTTAATCAGAAGGTATGGTTACTTCTGGCCTACCACGATGAAGGACTACATTGAATATTCCAAAGGATGTGAAGCTTGTCGAAGACATGGTCCAATCCAGCAGGTTCCCTTAGTTCCCATGAATCCAGCCATCAAGCCATGGTCATTCAGAGGATGGGAAATGGACCTCATTGGCAAGATTTATCCAGCCAGTAGCAAGCAACACTTTTATCATAGTGGCTACTGATTATTTCACCAAATGGGGGGAAGCCAAGCCAGTCTAATCCACCACATCTTAAAAGATCATTACCTTCATAAAAGAACATATTGTGTAAAGGTTTGGCATACCAGAATCAATCACCACTGACAGGGGAAGTTCCTTCATATCCAGAGAAATGCTAGACATGGCAGAAGCATTCAAGTTCAAACTACTTCAATCCACCCCTTACTATGCCCAGGCTAATGGACAGGTAGAATCAAGCAACAAGGTGATTATCAACATTATTAGAAAAATGCTTGAGGAAAATCCAAGGCAATGGCATGAAAAACTATCAGAAACCTTGTAGGCCTATAAAACTTCAAAAAGAGAAGCAACTGGAATGACTCCATATGCTTTGACTTATGGACATGATGCAATTCTGCCAATGGAAATCGCAGTTCAGTCCATCAGAATTGCCCAGCAACACAATTTGGTTCGGGAAGACTATTTTTGCAGGCAATGCTGCTAGAATTGGAGGGATTGGATGCAAGCAAAATTAATATCCTTAACAAACTCTTAGCAGGGAAGCAGGCTGTGGCAAAAGCCTATAACAAGAGAGTTAGAAACAAGAGTTTTGAAGAAGGAAAAATCATCTGGAAAGTAGTTCTGCCCTTTGGAACACACATAGCTGGTTATGGAAAATGGTCACACACATGGGAAGGTCGTTTCATAATTAAGCAAGTCCTTGGATTCGGGCCATACAGATTACAGGATAAAGATGGAGACATCTATGCAGCGCCAATCAATGGTAAATGGTTGAAGAAGTTCTGTCCAACTATGTGGGATTCACAAGTAGTACAAACAGATCCTGGAATTGAGGGGGTAAAGGATGAAACTGTTGTTTGATTTTCCATTCAGATTTGTACAAAAGTTTTAGTGTGTATTTCATTTATGCCCTTTTTTATTCATCTAAGTTAAAAGAAAATGAAAATGCAAAGTTCCACAAAATAATTAGGATTTGTATTTAAATATAGTCATTTGCTATGACTAAGTTTTATTACATTTTTTGGGAATTTCAAAATCCTAATTTTCTAAGGGTCTCTTGCAATCCAGTCTTTTTGGTGGAGATCTCTTTCTAAAGGAGCACTCTCTGATGAATAGAAGCTTTTGCAATCTCCAATGCTGGCCTAGAAGCTGAGACCATGTTCTGCACAAGGAAAGTGGCCTTAGTTTTGGTGCCTAGTCCAGCCCCAAGCCTGTTCTGCCTCTCCCTCAATCTAGCCAGCTGCTTTTGAAGTTCTTCAATTTGTTTCTCCAGCTTATCAGCAGCAATCTTGGCCTCCTTGTAATCTGCGACAAAAATGTGCAGTTCTGCCTTTTGTTTTTGGTAATCAGCCAAGTTGGCTTCATGAGTAGCTCTGTAGAACTTGGAGGCATTGAAGGAGGGCGTGAGATCTTCATAGAAATTCTGCAAATTGAGCTCATCTCTTGCCATACCAAGGCTGATCTCAAGTATAGGCCTGGGAGCCATGTTTTCTCCGTGTAGCAGGTCTAGATCCTTCATCAACTGATCAACAGCCTCTTTGTTCTCATCCAAATCTAGCTTATTTGACTGCCAGATCTTCCCTCTATCCACTGCCTTGGACTTAGCCTTGCCAAGAATGGATCCCATTTTCTCGAGCTTGTCCAGCTGAGCATCCAAGTCTATAGCTTCAAACTCTGCCAATTCTGGATTAGCAAAGGAGGCCGTGGTGGATAAACCAGGGAGATAATGGATATGCATCTGCAAAAAGAGAAGAATTTCAGTTAGTTCCATGCTAGATTGGAATAAAAGGAAGACTAGGGCACCATGATACTTACAGCCACAATAGGAGGCTTGAGAGGACTGATCGCTACAGTAAAAACCCCAACAGTTCTCACTAGTAAAAAAAACCCCCTTGCGCGACCAAATTTTGCGCGACGAAACTCAAAACTTCGTCGCTCAAAGTCTTGCGCGACCAAATTTTGCGCGATGAAAAACAATTCGTAGCGCAAAGTCACTTCGCGCGACAAACTTTTACGCGACGACAATACATCGTCGCTCAAAGTCTTGCGTAACCAAATTTTGCGCAACGAAAAAACATTCATCGCGCAAAGTAACTTTGCGCGACAACAATACATCGTCGCTCAAAGTGACTTTGCGCGACGAAACAATGAACCTCGTCGCGCAAAGTCCTTATAAAAATAAAAAATATATATTTTAAAATCTTTGCATGACGTAATCCAAACATTTCGTCGCCTAAACTAATTTATTTTTGTTTTTTATTTTGTATGCATAACACTTAAGAAATTAAACAGTATATATATTTATTAAGTAGCTTTAAATTTATTATTTTAGATCGGATCGAATTTTTGTTAGAAAAATATATTATTGTTGTTCAGATTGGGTTTTTGTTAGAAAATATATATTTTAAATTGACGATCGAATTAGTTCATTGTATTCATATAGGGTCAAGGAGTGTAGCTGTAAAAAATCATCAAAATCGGAGTTAAAATAACCGTTAAATCGTGATTTTTCATTATAATCGTCGAAAAGTTTTGTCCCATTACTTGATCTCTGAATGTTTATTTTTTCCGATTTTTGGCGTATATGATCTCAAAGTATAAACAAACAAGTTTGACGGTTGGATCGTTGAAACTAGTTTTGGTGAATGCATATGCCATCAAAACAATATATTCACTAACAATTAAGAGTTTATTTATACGTTCGTTAAATATAACATAAGATTTTGTGGTATCCACTAGTGTAAATATTTTAATTGAAGATCAAATTCAGTCATTGTATTCATATAGGGTCAAGGAGTGTAGCTGTAAAAAATCATCAAAATCGGAGTTAACATAACCGTTAAATCGTGATTTTTCATTATAACCGTCGAAAAGTTTTGTCCCATTACTTGATCTATGAATGTTTATTTTTTCCGATTTTTGGCGTATATGATCTCGAAGTATAAACAAACAAGTTTGACGGTTGGATCGTTGAAACTAGTTTTGGTGAATGCATATGCCATCAAAACAATATATTCACTAACAATTAAGAGGTTATTTATATGTTCGTTAGATATAACATAAGATTTTGTGGTATCCACTAGTGTAAATATTTTAAATTGAAGATCAAATTCAGTCATTGTATTCATATATGGTCAAGGAGTGTAGCTGTAAAAAAAATCATCAAAATCGGAGTTAAAATAACCGTTAAATCGTAATTTTTCATTTATAACCATCGAAAAGTTTTGTCTCATTACTAGATCTCTGAATGTTTGTTTTTTGCGATTTTTGGGGTATACGATCTTGAAGTATATACAAATAAGTCTGACGGTTGGATCGTTGAATGGTGTGTGTATATATATTTATTTATTAAGTAGCTTTAAATTATTTATTTTGTACGTATAACACTTCAGAAATTGAATAGTATATATATTTATTAAGCAGCTTTAACCTTATTTATATTTTAAATTATAAAATAAAATAATTTTATTTTTATTATTCATAACAATTATTTTTATAAATATTGTGTTACGAACTAATTTTTCGTCTCTCAAAAGTTTGCGCAATCAACAGTTTGTCGCGCAAACCTCTAAAAATTTGGACGGGTACCAAAAATGGGACGCGGGATTTAAAAAAAAAATAAAAAAATTTTAGACTTTGCGCGACCAATATTTTTTGTCGCTCAAAACTTTGCGCGACCAATATATATTTTTCGTCTCGCAAAAATTTGGGCGGGTACCAAAAATCGGACGCGGGAATTTTTTAGACTTTGCGCGACCAGTATGTATTTTTCGTCGCGCAAAAATTTAAAAATTTTGGCGGGTACCAAAAATGGGACGCGGGGATTTTTATTTTTTTTAAATAATTTTTTTAGACTTTGCGCGACCAATATTCCTAAATTCGTCGTGCAAAAATTGAAAAATTTTGGCGGGTACCAAAAATGGGACGCGGGGATTTTTATTTTTTTAAAATAATTTTTTTAGACTTTGCGCGACCAATATGTTTCGTCGCGCAAAAGTTTGCGCAATCAATAATCCAATATTTTTCGTCGCGCAAACATTTGCGCAACCAACAATATTTTTCGTCGCGCAAAGTGATACGGTTTTTAAAACCGAAATAACTCATCCACCATTTTCTCAATGCCTTTCTCTACTCTTACCTCTCCTTTCTCTTTCCCTCTCCCCAAATCCCACCATTTCTCTCATTCACTCCTCTCCCTTAATCTCTCATCTCTCTCTTCACTATCTCTCACTCTCTCTCACTCACTCTCTCATCTCTCTATCACTATCTTCTCTAATTCTCTCACACTCACTTCTCCCTCTCATTCTCATTCACTCTCAATCTTGCCAAAAGGTATATTCTCTCCAAATTTTAAATTTTTTTCATTAATATGTGTTTTTGGAGTTAATTTTGAGTTTGTGTGGGTTTTGGGGTTGAGTAAAGGGGAGGGATTGGAGTTTGGGTTGGATTTGTGGTATAACAATTTTAGGGGAGATTATGCCGTCTTCTTTTTTTTGTGTGGTTATTTGACCATATTTATTTTTTTTTGGTAGGGAATCATCGAGACTTTGACGGCTAAAGTTGAGGATTAGGAAGCTATCAAAACATATCCTCCGCCACTACCACCACAATACGCTTGTATTAGGATTTTATTATTGTACTTTGTTAATTTATGTGTACATTTTGAATATTATATATATATATATTTATTGGATAATTTAATCACTATTTTTCATATGTAATTTTATTTTGAATATGTCAATTTAAATTAAAGTAATTAAAAAATCATACAATTAAATTAAATTTAAAAAGTAAAAATTAATATCAATTTAAATTAAAGTAATTTTAAAAAGAAATCATACAATTAAATTAAATTTAAAAAGTAAAAATTTGAAAAAATTCATATAAATAAATTCATATTAAAGAAATAATAAAACAAAAAGTCAAAAACCTTGCGCGACAAAATATTTCGTAGCGCAAACTATTAAATTAGTTTCTTTTAAATTAAAAAAATTTAAAACAAAAAATATTTCGTCGCGCAAATATTTGCCCGACGTTAGTATTCGTCGCGCAAAACTCAAAAAATTTGGGCAGGTACCAAAAATTGGACGCGGGAATTTTTTATTTTTTTAAAATTTTTTTTAGACTTTGCTCGACCAATGTTTTTCGTCGCGCAAAACTTTACGCGACCAATATATTTCGTCGCGCAAACATTTGCGTGACCAATGTATTTCGTCGCGCACAAATTTGCGCTACCAATATTTTTCGTCGCGCAAAGCTTTTTCGTCGCGCAAAGTCGCTTTGCGCGACCAATATTTTTTCTTCGCGCAAAGTCACTTTGCGTGACCAATGAAAAAACTTCGTCGCGCAAAGTCTTTCTTCACGATCTTTGCGCGACGGTTTCTGCGTGACGAAGTTTCTGTCGCGCTGAAATTTGTGCGACTACAATGTATTTTGCGCGACGAAATTCTCTTCGTCGCGCAAAGTGTAAAATGTAGTAGTGTCTATCTTCTTCCACCTGAAGGGACAGAAGCATTAGAAACGAGACAGAATAGGATTGTAGAAACCAGACAGAGTTAAGACAGTACAGAAGTTACCTCAGGTTCAGGGACAACAACAACGGAGTGTTCTACCTCCACCTTATACTTTGGAACGGTAGCATAATATTTTGCCTCCACATCATCAAGGAAAGCCAACTCTGAGCTTGTGGGTTCTGCCCTTTGAGCTTCCTGCTGCTTCTTGGCCCGCGCAATACTTTTTGCTATCACTTCAGTAGGTATCTCCTCCTACAGATGGACATAAGTCAAAATTAGAAAGAGTACAGATGCAAGACAATCATGTTCCATACAAAAAGAACAAAGTCTCACCTCTTCTTCAACTTCTTTGCCTTTTACTTTGTCACCTGTCCAGACATTTGCTTCTTTTTCTTGCTCCACAGCCTCGAAAGCCTCTCTCAGCTCTTCATATGTCCCAGAAGTGGTAGTAGGGACTGCTGCAGATTCTGTGGCTACATATTCTACCATAGCTATCTTCCTAAGTCTTTTTGACCTAGTAGGAGGGGGAGGAGGACTTTCAGCTAGAGAAGACAGAAGATAAAGGATTATAACAAAAGAACAGCATAGAATAAAATTAGAGAGTTCAAATTCTCCAAGTTTACCTGAGGATTCTGGCTGGACAGCACTATCTTGAGCCTGGGCAGTTTCCTACCTTTTGTTCCTTCTAGCAGAAGGAGTTGCTTGGACAGTTGTTTGTTCTGCCAAGGTTTCTTGATCATCTCCTTCATCCCTGGAAGGGAGTTCCAGGTCTCCAGCAGCTATGACAGAAAACAGAAAGTTAGAAAGCAATCTAGTAGAAAAAGGCAAAAGGATAGAGCTTGAAAACTTACCAAGCACTTCCCCAGCCTTGACATCTTGTCCTCTAATGTTCCTTGTCATAGAAGGATCTACCACAAACAGACAGAATAGGGTTACAAAATTTCTCTCAGACCGAATATGATAAAACAGGATAGAAAAAGGCAGAGTTGAGAGTCTACCTTCAATCACTTGTGCATTGATGTCCTTGATCATATGCACCATGAATTGCTTGGCTTCTACCCCTGCATAGACAGTCCAAGAGTCTTAGTCATCAAAAAGCACTTTGGTGGCACAACTGGAAGTAGGCAAACCATGGAACCTGGCTTTCCACCAAGCATCGAACTCGACAGAACTGCAAGAATTAGGCTCCTAGGATGGATAGAGAGCTTCCACACTGTTGTTAATCTTGTTCACCGAGCAACTATAGTTCTTATGCACCTTCAGATCATCTAAATCTCTCCAGGAAGTCGCCCGATTTCAACTTCTGTAGGACTTGAGTGGGTTCAGCTGAGGGCAACCAAGCTGCTTGGCATAAAAGTTGGGGTCATACACTTCTACCCCCAAGTGATAGTTGGGAGGCTTCCCACAGATCCCGGGGTAGTGTCACACTCAGGAATTTCTTCCTAAACTAAGTTATGGCTTCTTCTTCTTCTGGTTCCTTCTCAAAAAGCCTATGCAGTGCCTAAAAAATATTAGATACTCTTCGATGGAATGCTTGGGCACTTTTGCTGACATCAGAGGGAAAGCCAGAACTTGATCTTCAGGTAGAGCTACATCAGGAAACCTCAGTTCTGGGAAGTACACTTGCAGCCAGATCTGGATCATCTAGAATGCACTAGGAGCAGAGAGATTCAAGGGATTCTCTAGGGTGAAAGTGTGCAGGTTCTTGTACAAATGAGCCAAAACTGTAGGTCCAAGCCCCACATCCATGTGATTGTGCAGAGCTTCTGCCAGATGCTTGTATTTAAGTAGAATTGCCAATGAATGATTTGGAAAAATGAACCTGTTCAGCAAGTATAAAAGGAACAACATGTGCTGTTGATGCTTATCCTTCTCTGTGCTAAATATCTTCAGGTAATTAGAAAATTAGCAGTTCTGTTGATTGTGGCTGGAGAGATAGTGAAGGGCTTTGCGAATCTTTCCTAGTTCTTCCTTCTGTGATAATCACCAACAGCAACAACAGGCCTTCCATAGGGCCTGAATCCAAAGATTTGAGCCATGTCCAGCAGGGTCGGAGTAATTGGGCCCATACGAAAGTCAAAAGTGTTGCTAGCAGAATTCCAGAAACACAGAGCAGCAGCCAGAAGTTTCTTGTCTCTATTCATAGACTGCTTGGACAGAAGGGTTGCATCATCGATTCCAGCCTTCTTCCAGTGAGCTCCATATCTTGGAAGGAGCCTGTCAATCCAATCTGCCCACTTCATCTTGCTGTTCCTCACTTCACTGGAGGGAAATGAGTGACTCAAATTCTTACTAACCCAGGTATGAGAAGCCAGGGCAGAAGAGCTCTGAAAGCACCGAGGAGCTTCAGCGTCATCCCTGAACAGAAGTGCCATTTCCTCAAGAACATGGCCAAACCAGTGAGGGCCCAGAACTAAGGTATTTTCAGACAGATGGATGACATTTTCATCAAGATTCTTCTGGGCAAACGGATGGAGCTTGCTTCGAACTTCTATTGCATGATTATCGACGCCATCTCCAGTGAGATAAGCAGGAGATCGCGAAGAAGAAGAACCCTTGGCACGAGTGTTTGGAGAAGACATTTTTTATTTCAAACAAACAGGGAAGGGTTGAAGAAAAAAGCCAAAGAATAGAGGGATTTGTAAGAGGAGATGAAAACTGAGACAGAATTAGGTTTGCAAGTGAACAGTATTGGAGTTTAGAAATTTTTATAAACTAAGGAAGAAGATCGTGGGGAGAGTGGAACAAGGTTCTAAATTAGAATAAATTAGCCGTTAGAAATTGACCACTTACCCACGAAGTCTAGTTGAATAGGCAGACTTGGGCTAGTTACAATGGAAGGAAATGGCGCGCATCATTAATGGCCAAATCGTTAAGTCTGAAACGTTTCAAAAATGATTCAGACTTAGGGGGCATTGTTTGGGCCTAAATTTTGCGAGCCCAGCCTATTTATTGCAGCCCACAAACATGAGCACATTTTGGGCCTGATGTTTATTTAATTGTTTCGAGATCTTATCATATTGTCAAACTATCCATTTATTTTCTTGTACTGTCTAAGTTCACGAGATCTTATCGTATTGTCTTACTATCCATTTATCATGTTGATTTTTTGTTTAATTGTTTCGTCCAAATTCACAATCTATAACAATATAATAGGATAATATAAGTGGAGTCTTTCTTGATGGGCATGTCCTTATTTTCGAAAAAGTATGCACATCTTTTCGAAAAGCAGTGGGGATAGAATGCATAAAGAGGATCATGATTCTCATATATAGGCTTGCAAGGATAATACACATATGATTTTTCAGTTAAAATTTAACTAAAAGTATTTAAAAGATATTTTAGGAGCTCTCTATAAAATTTTAACTCCAATCATACTCTCTAGTTTAGGGAGTCATAGAAGCTGTAACTATTTTTGAATTGGTCAGTCTCTATAAAATAAAAAAATAGTTTGCATTAATTAAAGATTTAAAATACTCAAAAATAAAATTAAGCAGCATTAAATTTTAAGGAGCCACTATAGGAGTTCTTTCTCTCTTCTCAGATTTAGGAGTTCCTAGAAGTCTCCCTATTTTAAAAGGTGGATAGGGAGCATGGCTAGAGTTGTATTTTTTAAATTTCTCTTTAAAAAATTTCTGAGAATATAATTAGTGAGTCCGTTGTGAATGCTATAATATAATAAAGGAAAAGAAATCAAACTACTTATCATAATAGACGATTTGGCAAGCTCTTTTGCAAAAGCAAATTTGAAAACGATCTGGTGGTATCATTAATTGCGGATGTCTGTTTCCATGAGTCAAGAAGTATTGGATTGACTCGTGGTGCCCATCACTTCAATTGTTAAAACTCCATTCTGATTGACTCCAAGTATTACGCGCCAACATAGATTTTATTATTATTTTGTCCTGTGTTTTATGTGTTAATTTTGTAGTTGATTCAACCACACACATTTCTTTTTCAATAAACTAAAATCATTTTATGGCTGCTGCAGTCACTTGAGAGAGAAGTAAGCATTTCTTTAGATGAATGAATGTAATCACTTGAGAGAGACTAGTGGTTAGATTAAATGAACGATGAACTATTTGCAATGCCAAATCTCAATATACATTAAAAGACTAATAATTCTACAAGTTAACATAACAATGGGATTTAGTCGAGTAGAAAATGGTATTAACTTACAAACCATAGTGTGTGTGAGAAATTTCCTTCACCTTTATAGTTTATACCATCGCTTGTATTAAAAAAATAAAATAACAAAAGTTAATTTTCTTTTCTTTTTTGGAACAACTTGTTAAGGTTTGTTCATGCTTTGCGTATTGAGTTGGAGTACAATGGCAAAGCCACTCCTAGGCCTAGAGTGGCCTTGGCGCCCCACCAAATTTTTATATCTCCTTTATTATATTATATATAACATATAAAATTTGTAATAAACCACTTATAATTTAAGTTAAAGTTTCCTCTAAAATAAATTAGACATGACTAAATTATAAATATTTATATCTAAACAAGTAATTATTGAATACTCAGTATTTAATATACTTGTATTTTCTACTTCAGCCCCCCGAACTTTACAATTCTAGCTCCGCCCTTGTTGGAGTACCTTGTTGCCCATCTCAAACGTCATGCCATTTCGAAAAGTTGTCGAGCACCATGCCTTGTTTGGGGGTGGTCAAAATTCACCCAATTTGCCAAGGAAGAATTCCTAGCAACGGGATTCCTATTGGCTGAAAGAATTCCTATCGACAAAATTCCTAGCTGAGAAATTCTAGTAGCCACGATGCTTTCTCAAAAAAGTGGCCAATGTGTTTTCTTTAAAGGCCATGGTGCCTTCTCAAAAATTTGGTTAGGCGTATCCTTTCAAGTTGGCCGAACACTTCCTTTTGCAAAAGTGGCCTGGCACTTCTCAAAAAGGTGGGCCTGGCACTCTTTAAATACCTTGGTCGACCACTCCTCTTGCAAAAAGCTAGGCCGGGGTGGATTTTCTCCTTGCGCACCCAGGCGCCCTCCTCGCAACACTTGGGCAAGCAAATTTGGGCCGAGGGAGTTCAAGTTCGATGGGAGGTATTTCTGCCAAGGGAGTTAAAGTTCAGCGCGAGGTATTTCCACTGGGCGAGTTGACGTTCGGTGGGAGGTATGTCTGCTGAGTTCTCAATATTTGAATATTTGGAGAACTCAAATATAGTCCACCGAGGAATAATCATTTTCTCAATATAATTTTTGGCGACTTTTATTCCTTATACATCAAATAAGAAAACTTGATTTTATGGGAGTTTAGTATGAAGAATATATTGACTTAATGAGCCATTTTAGCTAAATTTTATTTTGCACTAAAACCGAAATTTCATATTTTGATTTGGTGGGAATTTGATTTTCTAGTATTTTTCTTTGAATCCAAATGGGGGGTACTTCCTTATTTACATTGTAAACTTAAGTAAATGTCTTTGTCCTTTTACTTTCATGTATTACTTTCATTTATTTTTATACTACTCCATTTACTTAAATGTTGAAAATGGAAATAAGGTAATCTATACACTAGTTGAGCAAAAAGGCAATTTGAAGCACCTAGTATTGTTTTTCCGGCAAGAAGGGGTGCAGCTGCACCTCTTTGCTCCTTAATAGGGGTTTGGGCCTAAATTCTGCGAGCCCAGCTTATTTATTGTAGCCCACAAACATGAGCACAGCTTGGGCTTGATGTTTAAAGGAAGCTGAAAAGCAGCCCAAAATAGAGAAAGCCCAGACTAATTTCTCGAAATCTTGTGAGCCCAACCCAGAATTTGTCAAGCCCATGATAAATGAACAGTCTTGGGCTTGAAAAAATAAAAAGCAACTCAGTCAACAATATAGGCCCACGTCTTTTTCAAAAATGGCAGAGGTTTTTTTTATTATAAAAAAGGTCAATTAAATGGCAATTCATCACCAAGCAGGTCAAAAACCTCTGAGAAATTGGATTAAAGCTAAGCTTCTGAAAAATTTCGCCACTTGATCTCAAAAGCAAATCAGCAGGTTTTTCCCTTCCTAAAAAATATATTTCCAGAAAAAGCCCCATGTGACTACTTGACTTTGAAAAATCAAAAATCTCAACTATCACAGAGGAGCTGACAGAGAGTTAATGAAAGCAAGTATAAAAGGAAGGCGTCCCTGAATCTTTGCAGACAAAAGATCAAAATCCCTTTCTATATACAGAAGAGCAGGTATCATTTCCAAAGGATAAGCAGACTACATTTTCTAAAAAGATAAGTAGGGAGCATGGAGTTGATTATCAGGAAAACACTACTACAAAAAGTGAAAAAGACGACCAGAAAACAACGACGGTCTAAGTGAAAACAGTCGTGGTTTATAAAAAGACGACGGTTCTAAAAACACCGTCGTGTAATACAACCTTAGACAACTAAAAAATGGAGTTTCAAATGGCTGTTCAAAAACAACGACGTACATAATTAAACAACCGACGTCTATTTGAAACAGATTTCCGCAGTGTAAAATCAATGCCAACAAAGAACGGCAGAAGTTATGAATCGACCGACGTAGAAAGTAAAGACGACGATTTCAATAAAAACTGCCGTTTTTACTCATAAAATAAGACGACGAGGTTTTCGTATAAGACGCCGTATAATTACAAACAAATCCACGGCTTTAAAATATAAAATATCGCCGTATTAAATTAATTTACAACGACGGAAAATATAAATATATCGACGTCATTCTCGTATAGTTCTACTACGTTATCTTTAAATCGTACAATAAAATTTATCGTCGTATTTATTCATTTTATACGTCGTACCTTTAATTTTAACGGTCGTCTTAATAAGAATTTTTGTTAACAATTTTTTTCTTTGATTTTCTTATCCTACGTCGGTAGATCTACTTAATGACAAGAATTGAAATAACCACGACGGTTTATATAGAACACCGCCGACATAATCAGTTTTGTCTGAGATCCCAAGGGTTACGAAATCTTACCAGATGGAACTCTGTTCCACATCATAATCTTAACAGATGACACAGATTTGCAAATATTGCGTCGTGTTAGTTTACAAATTCTAGAACATTAATTTCCCTCATTTTAAATTTCCTCGGGAAAGAAAAATCTATTTATCACGCTTTGGAATTGAAAACTAAAACTGAAAGAATACGGGAAAAAAAACTCCATTTATAATTTAAAATTAAAATCCACGTCGGTTGTAGTACACTTAACGACGTTTAACAAAATAATCTACGTCGGTAATTATAAATCTACCGCCATCGTAACTTAATATAGACGACGAGAAAAGACGACGGTAGAACAGAAAACCGCCGTTGTTTCAGTTTCTTTAACATATCTTTCTGCAGGACTTGTGTAGTTCAAAGCATTGACAATATCTTCATCATATCTCCCAGAAACTACTGATTCAATTGCTCATGCTTTAGAGGCCATCTGAAGCCATTTCTATTCTTTATCGCATTCTTGAAACCCATCTTCTTCTTCTGAAGCTCTACGGATAAAGGAAGAGGCTATCACAATAAATCCGACGGATCTTCTTAGGCAAGAAAATCAAGCAGAGGATCAGGCACATCTGATCTTCAGATTTCCCTGAGAAGCGAACTTTCCTTCGACAGCGAGTGGAGGCCAGGCTTGCATCTCTTTTGATGGAAAGCAAGGAGTATTCAGAAGCACTAAGTGTCCTATCAGGCTTGATCAAGGAAGTGAGAAGGCTAGTTGACAAGCTTCTTCTTGTGGACATATATTTGATGCGAGTAAGCTCAATTTCTCTTTGAGAAAACATCCAAATTATTATCTTTGAGACATGAGAGACTGAGAGAGGAAGAACTTGGAACCTTAAATGTAAACCGAAAATGAATGAAAGCGACAAATTTATAGAATAAATTTTTAAAACCAACGGCGGTCCTTACAAAAAAACCGCCGTTTAAATTGTAAAATCAACGTCGGTATGATCGACGTATATTACAGAAATCCACGTCGGTAAATTAATAAAAACGACGTGTTAAATAATATACCATGACGCGAGTTATTACTTATGTACTTTAATTTTTGAGTTTACTACGACGGTACCTACAAACTACTGTCGTATTTATTTACCACGTCCGAAGTTAAATGTACCGTCGTATTTTGTAATTTATACGTCGTAGTTATATGTAACCGCCATATTATTTTTTTGAAATGGTTTTATATGTAAGCAACTTTTCGTCTACTTGACTTACACATTTGTTGTTTTTATATTCTTATTTTATTTAAATCTGTCATCCAAAAAAGAAACTTTACATATTGCAGAATATTAATTTCCTTCGTTTTAAATTTCCTCCGGAAAAAAAACTCTATTTATAACGCACTGTAATTGAAAAATAAACTGAAAGGTCACGGGAAAAAAAATTCTATTCATAATTTAAAAATTAAAATCCACGTCGGTTATATTAAACCTAACGACGTTAAATGAAATGATTCCACGTCGAATGAAAAATATTGCGTCGTTTTAGTTAAAAACGACGTAGTTAAATGTAACCGCCGTATTATTTTTTTGAAATGGTTTTATATGTAAGCAACTTTTCGACTTACACATGCACTGTTTCCAAACCCGCTTAAAAATTTCAATCTCCCAGAGAAACCTTTTCGTCTTTTTTCCTTGTCAGAGCATTGTCAGAGTTTCTCATCGTCTTCCTCTCGTCTTCTTCGTCGTCTCTGAACTTAAACATCGATCATCTTCCTCTTGCTTTCATTGCACGCAAAAGGTAAGCTTTCATTTTCACTATTTTGGTTACTGTTTTGCATGCTCATACGTTTTTTGTTTGAAAAATCTTTTTACCTTTTTTCTGGCCAAAATCATTTTACTTCTTTCCAAGTTTGATAAAATATACAGACAAAGAGAGAAAGTTTCCAACTTTGAAGACAACTACATCAACTAAATAAGACGACGGTAGACCACGACGGTTCGTCAGTTGTTCTAGCGTCGTCTGAAAATTGACAAAGTTGTTTTTAAAATAATAGTCTTTTTTTATATGCTTGTTTAATTGCAGGTTTGATTTCGCTGAACAATGGTTTTTGTTTTTCCCTTATTTGATAAAATATAAAGAAAAAGAAACTAGGGTTGGTATCTAATATAGACGACAAAATATCTTATTGTTTTACGTCGTGTGAATGTTAATACCACGACGGTGTATTACTATTGACGTCGTATGAACATAAATACCACGACGTTATATAAATAATAGTTTACCACGACGGTGTATTACTATTGACGTCGTGTGAACATATATACCACGACGTTATATAAATAATGGTTTTAAACATTTATTACGTCTGAGATTATTTCATTGCGTCGTCTAAAATCATATCATACGTCGTATTTTTTTAATACCGTCGTTTGTGTTCTTAATGTTTTCCTGAAATATTTTCACTTGCAGTTTTGTCTGTTAAAATGGTTTCTCAACAACAAACTAAGGATTCTGGCTCCAAGAAGCTTGGAATGGTAGCTCCTCAAGATAAGTCTTCGAAGGAGATGAAGTCTTCGAAGAAGATGAAGTTTGCTTCATCATCTGCTGAGACAGAACAAACCAGCCAGACAACAATCTCAGATGATTCAAAGACTGGTCGAGGTATGAGCACAATGCCTCGTGTTGTGAAGAGAAAGCTTCAGAAACTGAGGCCAATTGTTGAGTACAATAAAAGGGGGAAAGGTGTTGGCCAAGCACATATTGAGATGCAGTCGTATATTGGTGTGTTGGCACGCTCCAGGATCCCACTTGTGGACAAGAAATGGTCCCAAATCCCCAAGGATATAAAGGAGCAGATTTGGGAAGCAGTTGACATGGCTTTTGTCGTAGGCCAAGGGGGCAAGACCTCTGTTTTAGCTTCTGCTTCCAAGAAATGGAAGGATTTCAAGTCTACACTAACGAGGCATTATATCCTTCCATACACCAATGACAGGGAGAAATTAAGCCAACCCCCTGAAACATATAAATTCATAGAGAAAGCACAATGGGATGCCTTTGTAGCTTCAAGGCTATCCAAAGATTTTGAGTCTGTGCATTCTCAACATGCACAGATTAGGGAGAAACTCGAGTACAATCATCGATTGTCTCGAAAAGGATATGCTGGATTGGAGGATCAATTGGAGGAAACCATGCCTGGGGTAGAAATTGATCGATCTACCTTATGGAAGAGAGCTAGACAGGACAAACATGGTAACATCCCTGATCCAAAGGTGGCAGAGAAAGCAAAATTAATTGTAAGCCTACTATCACTCTGTTTTAAATTTTTATTAAACTGTGAATTATTCTTATTACGTCGTATGTTATATTTTTCGTCGTGTGAATGATATTACCACGTCGAAAAGTTTTTAAAAACGTCGTTAAAGGTCTAAATAGGAATCACTACTATGTTTTCTGTAATTACAGCATAAGACGTCGGTGGTTCATTTTCGCGTCGTGTGAATGATATTACCACGTCGAAAATTTTTTAAAAACGTCGTTAACGGTCTAAATAGGAATCACTACTCTGTTATCTTTAATTATAGCATAAGACGTCGGTTGTTTATTCATTTCGTCGTTTTAAATAAATAACCACGTCGGTATAACTACCGTCGTGATAAGTTATAATAACGTCGGTTTATACGTTATTGCGTCGTGTGAAATTATATAATACGTCGTTTGTACATAAATAACCGTCGTGTGTTTTTTTGTTTATCTTTTTTTAGGATGAATTGCAGAAACAAGTCTCGGAAGGCAAAGTCAGAGTAGATGGCAGCAATGATGTGCTGACCATGGCTTTGGGCCCCGAGCATCCAGGCAGACTGAGGGGAGTTGGTGCTGGTGTTTCCCCAAGGCAATATTTCAATTTGCCCAAACCACAGAGGGTGAGCTTTGACGACCGTTTGAAGGACAGTTTAAGAGTTCTCCTTCAAGAAGAGACTAAAAAGATGGAGGCTAAGGCAAGGGAAGAGGCCTTAAGGATGGAGGCTAGGACAAAACAATTGGTAGAGGCTGAGAGGGAGCATTTCCTGAGTCAGCTTTCCCAATTAATTCCCAATTTTGATCCAAGCATGCTTAAACCAAGAATTAGCCAAAGCCACAAAAATCCAATGTCTGACAAAGCTAGCTGCTCTGGAGGTGATGTGAGATCCCTACATTTGGAGGATGATACTGCCAAAATGGGGAAACATCAGCCAGATGAAGAGAAGGAAGAAGAAAAAAGAGATGAAGAGAAGGAAGAAGAAAAGGAGAAAGAAGATGAAGAAAAGCATGACGACAAGGTATGTTCACATAACTTTGCCTTTTTTATTTGTTTTTCAAAATTTCAGACGTCGATATTTTTATTTAATCCGTCGTTTGTTTAAAACTTAGACGGCGGAATTTTTTTAAGACGTAATAAAATATTTAAACGACGGTTTTTGCACCGTCGTTTAAATGGTTTCAGACGACGCTTTATTCATAAAACCGTCGTCTTTATTGAATTACCACGACAGTTTTTTCACCGTCGTTTAAATACTTTTAAGACGACGTTTTATTACTTAAACCGTCGTCTTTATTGAATTACCACGTCATTTTTTTTATTTCTTTAAACAAGTTATTGAAGTTGGTGCTTATTCAAAAATGGAGGCGCCATCTTCTTTAAAAACCCTTTGTCGTTTTGTGGAAACGACACTCCTGCCTGAGGATAAGACAGTCCAATTTACAATTGATAAGGAGGTGTTTGGTGGTGAGCGCGATACCTTCCTCCTGCCTGAAGATATTACACAATTTGCAGGCATGGAAGAAATTGGAGCTACTGTATTGGCTGTATATATGAGGTTTGTACTTCTAAAATAATAACTCGTTGGTTTATATATTGCGTCGTCTTAACTAACTAACCACGTCGTCTTAACTAACAACCGTCGTGATAAATATATTATAACGTCCTCATCTATTTCAGTACGTCGTGTGAAATATTATAATACGTCGTTTTTTTATACATAACCGTCGTGTTTTGTGTGCTGACTTGTTTATATTATTTTATTTGTTTAGGTACTTACACGATGTTTTGAAAAAAGCCAATATGTGCAGTATGGTTGGCTTTATCGACCCTGCTACAGTTAGTGCCAACTCTGGCACAATAACTGAAAGATCACGACTCGTAGCAGCTCGACTTCAGAAGACAGACGGTGAACAGATTTTCATGATGCCTTACAATCCAGGGTTAGTCTCCTTAGGATTTTGTTTTTATGATTTTCAATAAATGACAGCTTATAAACTAACCATGTCGGTGTTTTATTTTATTTAGTCGTTTGAAACTACTAACCACGTCGGTATTTATTTATCGTCGTGATAAATATATAATGTCGTCGTTAGCTACTTTACTTCGTCGTGTGAAATACTATAATACGTCGTTTTTGTAAATAACCGTCGTTTTTATATTAATTTTGTGCAGCCGTCATTGGATTTTGCTGATTGTAAGAGCAAAGAGAGAAACCGTCTATTTTCTGGATCCTCTGCCAGGAAATCGTGTGGTCGATGAAGAGGCCAAAAACATCGTGAACAGTGCTTTAAAAATATATAATACCCACATAGCCCGAGCAGGACGTAAAAATGTAATTTGGAAAACTCTCTCAGGCACACCAAAGCAACCCAGCAATGTCGAATGCGGGTATTATGTAATGCGCTTCATGAGGGACATCATCATGGATCCTTCCTTGGGGTTTGAGAATAAGGTAAGAAGAAATTACCTTCATACATTTCACGTCGTTTTTTGTATTATCAACGACGGTCGTGTAAAATTAACGTCGTTGAATGGATATACTACGTCGGTTATGAAAAATATCGTCGTCTGTGATTGAATTTCTTTTTATTTATAAACCCTAATAGTCATTGTTTATGCAGTATGCCAAGGGAAACCAGGAAGCTTCATACCCCCAAGAAGCCATTGATGAAGTCCGGAATGAATGGGCAGAGTTTGTTTTCCAAATTATTAAACAGGGCAATTATTGAACACTTGATATTTATGTATAATGTACCAATTTTCTCTATAATATGTAATGTAAAAATTTGTTGAGGTTTTCTTAAATTAAAAAAAAAACAAACATACAAATTGCTTAACCGACGTGTAATACTTTTCCAACGACCTAATAAAGTCAATAACCGTCGTATTTTGTTGTTGCGTGTTTTAAACAAATACGACATAAAAAAATAGTTAGACGACGTTCTTTGAACAATTGAGTCGTTAATGGTTTACAATATCTTCAATTTCTTAAGGGTTCAGGGTATAATCGACGACGTTTATGTAACGACTGCGGTTAAGTCGTAAAATATATATTTTACGTCGTATAGTTAAATAGCCGCCATGGTTTCTCATTTTAACGACGTCATTTTAACGACTTAGTAGTCTATTACAATTTACAACGTCTACAATTTATTTAACACCGACGTGGTTTGTTGTATGGTAAGAATATTTTATTATTTTTATATCAAAATATTCAAAATAAATATAAAATAAATCAGAAAATTGAAAAGTCAACTCCTATGAAGTCATTGATATATTTTCTTCCACATAAACCTTGAAAAAATTCATTTTGAATAACAAAAATTTAAAATGACCATCCAAAACAAAATTGTTTTGATGAGTCATAAAATCACTTCTAGTTTTATGGTTTAGGGTTTAGAGTCTAGGGTTTAGAGATTAGGGTTGTTATTTATTGGGGTTTATTTTTAAAGTATAATTTTTGGGTAGTCTAGGGTATATGTTAGGCTTTAAAACCATAAAACCTTTTATAAACTTAATTTTTTAAATTGTATAATTTAATTTTATGGGTTTAGTGTATTAATTTTTAACGACGGTGGTTGGGTCGTGGAATACATATTTTACGTCGTACAGTAAAACATACGACATGGTTTACGCTTTAAACGACGTCATTTTAATATGTAAGTCGGTTTATATAATTTACAACGTTTTTAATTTCTTAACACCGACGTGGTTTCTCATTTTAACGACGTCATTTTAACGACTTAGTAGTCTATTACAATTTACAACGTCTACAATTTATTTAACACCGACGTGGTTTGTTGTATGGTAAGAATATTTTATTATTTTTATATCAAAATATTCAAAATAAATATAAAATAAATCAGAAAATTGAAAAGTCAACTCCTATGAAGTCATTGATATATTTTCTTCCACATAAACCTTGAAAAAATTCATTTTGAATAACAAAAATTTAAAATGACCATCCAAAATAAAATTGTTTTGATGAGTCATAAAATCACTTCTAGTTTTATGGTTTAGGGTTTAGAGTCTAGGGTTTAGAGATTAGGGTTGTTATTTATTGGGGTTTATTTTTAAAGTATAATTTTTGGGTAGTCTATGTTATATGTTAGGCTTTAAAACCATAAAACCTTTTATAAACTTAATTTTTTAAATTGTATAATTTAATTTTATGGGTTTAGTGTATTAATTTTTAACGACGGTGGTTGGGTCGTGGAATACATATTTTACGTCGTACAGTAAAACATACGACATGGTTTACGCTTTAAACGACGTTATTTTAATATGTAAGTCGGTTTATATAATTTACAACGTCTTTAATTTCTTAACACCGACGTGGTTTTTCAGTCGTCGTTATATAAAAAATTCAAAATAAATTTAAAATTAATCCGAAAAATGAACGGCCTTACGTTCTTAATCCGAAAAATGAAGTTTCCGTCGTGGAATATTAAATTTACGTCGGTACTTGTAGAACTTTCACCTTGGTTTTTCTTTCGACGTTTTATAACGCGCGCGCTCTAAAAATTTTCGCGCGACCTAAATTTTTTTAGATTTGGCTCTTATTCTTATACTTTGATCCCTGAAACCTAAAATTTCAGATTTCACGCGACATAACATTTCGCTCTCTCACTTCTGCTCTAATTAAAAGTTGCACTCTCCAATAAAGGTGTACTTTTGCTGGAAATCAACACAAAAAGACACATCACCAACTTCCAAATGATTTCCAGCAAAAGGACAGGTTGTTTTGTTAAAGGGTTTTAGGTATATGCTTTGCGATCTGTTAATAATGTGCTTATAGGTATGGGTTCATGGATTTTCTGTTTAATGGGTTCATGGATTACATTATCTGTTATGTTGAATTGGGAATGGATTTAATTTTGTCGTATCTTTTAATCACCCTAATTTTGTCGTATCTTTTAATCACCCTATGTTATGTTGAATTGGGAATGGATTTATTGTTTTCATGCTTGGTTTCATATATATGTTGTGTTCTTAATGGGTTTTGTGTTCTTGAAAATAAACTGAGACACGACGAATTTTAAGGCGTACGACGACGATTACACGACGGTGTTTTTAAACTACCGTCGTTGTATTACTTATACACGACGGTTTTTTCATAAACCGTCGTTTGTATTACGTATAATAGACGACGTCTGTTGAAAATCCGTCGTCTATATATGCCAAATACGTCTGTTTTTGATTAAAACCCGTCGTCTCTGTTGTTTATTACTTGCGATTAGATCATTGTATAATCTGCTATAGTGATGGTCATTGCCTGTATTTTCACTTTATTATAGATAATAGGTTATAGTGTCGGAGATGGATAAGTCATGGATGCACTCGGATAGAAGATCGAAGGCATATGAGTTTGGGGTGGAAGCATTTTTGAACTTTGCTGTAGAAAATCTTCTAACTACAACACATATCCGTTGTCCATGTGTTAAATGTGTTAATTTGAAGTTGTTTGGGGTTGGAATTATAAGGGATCACTTATACTTTAATGGCTACGCTTCAAGGTATATGTTGTTGAATAACGTATTTCTCTTTTAATTTTCTTCTTATTTATATGTTAGGATGAATTAAGATATGATTAATTTGCAGGTTCAAAGTGAACTTGAGGAAGACAATCATGGCGTATCAGAAAATTTAAGGTGGCTAGCAGCTGGTCCAAACATGTCAGTGCCATTATATAGGAGCTATCTTATTAAAGGTATTAAATTCAATATCAAGGCACAAGATGATGTGCGGACAACTCAAAATAGTGGAGTTTATTTACTTGCACATACCATGCAAGTTGCTAGTGCCAAGGATAAAAACCCAATTCTCTCAAATATGGGTTTCTATGGTGTCATTCAAGAAATTTGGGACCTTGACTACCAAAAGTTTACAATCCCAGTCTTTAGGTGTGATTGGATAGATAGTTCTGGTCTTGTAGTCGACGAACTTGGATTTACCCTTGTAGATTTGAGTAAAATTGGACATAGGAATGACCAATTTGTTTTGGCTTCTCAAGTCAAACAAATATTTTTTGTTGACGACCCGATGCATCGTGGTTGGTCGGTAGTGTTATCAATGCCTAGTAGAGAATATAATGATGTTATTGGTGATGAAGTATTAGGTGATGTGATAATTGAGTGTGAGCCATTTACTAGAGGGATGCCAAATGTTGACACATTTGATGAACTGGTAGGTGAGTTAGGCGGTCAAAATATTCGAGATGGGTGTGAAGATATATGGATTGAATGATGCTTATGTAATTGGCAGTGTATGACATTAATTTTGTAATATATTGTAATGTGATTTCTTCACTTTCTACGTTCAAATAAAACACGACGTTATTGTGAATCAGTTATTCAGCATATTTACCGACGTCTTAAAGCAACGTAACAATGAAGAACCACGACGCTATTGTGAAGCAATTATTCAGGATATCACGTCGGTGAAGGATAAAGAACCGCCATGTAATTCAAAATAACACGACTCCAATCCCATAATACCGACGTCTAAAAAACGAGATATGTAATCTGAACGTTAAAAAATACGACGTCATCATACATTTTCCACGTCGCAAGTTCTTTTATAAACGAAGAGGAACGAAATTAATTCCGACGGAAATTCATTATAACCGCCGTCTAATAACAATTAAACGACGTTATTTGTAATACGGCTCCCATCATAATCTACGCCGTCTATATGTTCTGTAATACGGCTCTCATTTATTTGGAACCGACGTTGTTTAGACGTTCAACGTCGTCTATATTATTAAGTGCGTCGTGAGTAATGAATACATATAAATACAACGTCGACTATATAAATGTATACGTCGTAAATAATGACACTGACAACTATTTCCACGTCATCTTTTTTAGAAAAATCGAAGTGGAAAATTTATTTCACGACGGTTTTTTGTAAATAAGAGACGTTGTAGAACTTTAGCAGACTAAACACGTCTGTTTTTATTGTTTTCCGACGTTGTTGTATTTAACAACGTCTAATATTTATGGTCGTTGTTTGTTTCTGAAAATAGGACGTATAAATTTTTTAATACGACTCTCATATATTTGTAACTGACGTTGTTTAGTTTTTCAACGTCTACTATAGAAACACATACGTCGTAAATAATGACACTGACAACTATTTCCACGTCATCTTTTATCGAAAAATCGAAGTGGAAAATTAATTGTACGACGGTTGTGTTTATATGTGCGACGTAATAGGTATCAATAACGTCGTCTTCTAATGTATTTAAAGACGTCATATTTTTTATTGTCGTGAAAATTATATTTAACGTCGGCGTATTTTTATTGTCGTCGTTGTATGTCTATCTTGCGGCTTTGTTCTCTTAATATGTGTCATATTTTCCCTTTTTAACGACGGTGTTTTTAGAGAATTGGTCGTCTATTATCATCCTCGATTGCTTTTTTTAGATCTTTTTGCAGTACAAAGACGTCGTTTTGTATTTTTTGATGACGTTGTATTGTTTAACAACGACGGTTATTTAGCGTCGTGGTTTATGAGGGAAAAGATGACGGTGGATTCCACGACCATTGAAAAACCAAATACACGACGGTGATTTACCGTCGTCTTTTTGCTTTTTTGTAGTAGTGTGGGCCTCAAGATATAACTTAATTTAAACTCTTATCAAAACCTGATATAAGATTAAAAAGGGATTAGGTTTTCTTTCTGGAAAAACAGGGAAGTGATCACCATAAGAACTGACTGTTGATGGCTTTTCTGCCAGAATAGATAACTTCCCCTTTCTTGGCATTTAAAATAAAAGATATTTCTTTTGGAAAATCTGCCGCCCATTATTAAAAGAATAGAAACCCCACTCCAACATTGTTTCTATAAATATGAGAGAAGGTGAACAGATTAAGGACAACCAAAAAATCAATCAAAACAAAAACTCTCAAGATCACAATTGACAAACTCAAAATGATCACTTGATCTCAAAAGCCTTTAAACATTGAATTGACCAAAGCTCATTGAGCCACAAGAAACAAGTCAGCTATAATTCAAAATCTCTGATTTCAGTTCAGTTCAGAGAAATAGTTATACAAAGGGAGATTTCTCTTGTTACAAATTTGGTTCATCATAAGCCAAATCAAGCAGAGTCCGGGTTTTTACAAATGTGAAACCTTAACAAATATATGGAGAGTCCTGATCAAGTAAAACAGGTACCACAGTGCAGTTCCAGCTCAGCAAACATCAACTCCAGTCACTTCTGCCCCTTTCAGACTAAAGAGGCTCTAATTCTTCCAGTTCAAAAAGCCTTCTAGGGCTTGAAATAGATTAAAGCTCTGCCAAACTCGAACGTCGGTATTGATTTACAACGGAAACTTAACGGTTGAAGTTGTTGATGGTCCAATCCAGCACAGACATACCCAATCCAGTCTAGATCAAAAGTAGCTATCTAGACAAAAATTGAAGTCCAACGCTCTTTGGTCTATTTTAGAGTTGGTCTTTCATTTTTGAGCTTTGTAAAAGGCAATTCTGCCTGAAAACAGTTCACTTTCTTATCATTTATTCTGGCTAGAACTACCAGCTTTGTACTGTGAAAAATTGTGAAGTCCTCCCCAGTCTGAGGCAAGAAAAGAACTTACTTGGGAGATATTCCTCACCCAAATTCACAATTTCTTGTTTAGAAATTAATAACTTGGGGCGCAAGTTATCTATTTTTAAGAAGTCTGCTAGGGTTTTTATTGCTAGCAATGGCACGCTGATACACAAAAGAAAGTTGACTTGTTGACCACAAATGGTTTTCAAGCCAATGGGAAACTTTACCCTACCATCACAGGAACAAATCTAAAACGGGTGAACAATAGGTCCGCCACTACCGAGGAAGTGAAAGAACTTAGGCCAAGAGGAGGTTCCTTCCTTGGCCGATCAATTGTTTGATCAGAAGTTAGAAGCGCAACACATCCATCAACTCACATTCCATTCAAGCTCAAATTCGGGGCTTGGTGGTGGCACGCCCCGCATTCTAAAGAAGAAGGACGAAAAGTTCCTTCCGTCGGCCGCCTCGGCCGAAAAGAGGGAAACATAATTTGGCACGCCCGGTGGGACATACTCTATGAGAGACCGAAAGGAATGAGAACATTCATATCAGCCGTTGAACTACAATGGCTATGATTCTTATGGCTCCAATAGCCAATCCATGGGCCAATACGATGGTCAATATAATTTTACCCATCAAGATGGGCCTAACAACCAATATGGCTCAAGTAGTCAATTTGGGGGCCAATATGGTGGGCACAACTATGTTGGAGGATGTGGTGACCAATATGGTGGGCACAACTATATTGGCGGTCATGATCCTATGAACCAAAATGGTTCGAATGATCAAAATAGATTTGGTGGCCAAACCAATCAAGGTGGCTATAGCAGCCAATACGATTCTACATATCAATATGGCTCTGGTAGTCAATTCAATGGCCAACATGGGGGAAACAACAATCATGGCCAAAATGATATGATATATCAAAATTATGCGAATGGCCAACATGGTTGTAATGGCCAGTACAATCAAGTGGGCGGAGGACAATGTACTTACCCATATGGCCAACCTAGTTATAATCAACCTAGTTATGGCTTCCACCAAGCTAATCACATTTTTGGCTATAACGACTAAAATAATATTAACATAGGGGAAATGCCATATGTTGACCGCATGGATAAAGAACATCAAAATTTCATAAAGGAAATATCTGAAGTGAAAGATGTATTTATGGAGATGGCGGATGGGTTTTGTGCTTCCAACGAACTTCTGATCCAAGGTTTGCGTGAAATCGCCTCGCGACTCGTGGTCGAAGAACACTCTCAATCCTAACCTTGATTCTCAATCACAAGAGGAAAATCCTCATATGATTGCAATTCGGCCACCCCTTCAACCTACTCCTCTAGAGGAAAATGAAGTTGGTAGGGAATATGAGAGTGAGAAAGAGGTGGGCGAGACGACCTTAAAATCGAATACTCAAGTTAACCTTCCTATTGAGAACCTGACATTGGTTGACGATAAAACTCAAAAAGTGGGTAATGTTGAAGATAAAAATATCGTCCAACCCAAGGCCACTATCCTAGGATGTAATAGCTTACCACCTAGTGAAGGAGGAGGTCGAAGAATGACCCAAGGTGGAATCATGATAGACATGATTGTAGGAGAAAAACTCGACATGGAGAGAGCACAATTGCAAGTGGTCAAGTTCATTGAACCCTAGCCAAATGCCAAGATTGGCCGACCAAATGGACTTGGGGGGCATGAAAGGTTGGCCAAAGTGATGGCCACTTAGTTTATTTTAATTAAATAAATAAATAAAAAAGAGGGCTCAAGATTGAGTTTCGTCGGTGGAAGATGAATGACGCCTTTATTTCGGCCATGGAGGTGGAAGTTTGTGCTTTTTGGGAGAAAGATGACTTGGGGCCATGTCTATCACCCAAGTAATCCACCGGAGGGATTCACATCACTTCGATCATAATCAGATGGTTGGTTCAGTCCTCATGTATACTAAGCAACAAAATGTTTCGACTGCTCAACAAAGCCAAAATGGCCTCTGCTGAACCACGACCGTTGACCAAAATGATTTCGACAAAATGGCCTCGGCCGAACAGCATTCGTCGACCAAAATGATTTGGGCCGAGACCCGGGCGTCGGTCTCGACCATGTGGTGGTTGAAGATGTTACGAAAGTCGCTGGAGGACTATTGTTCAGGCCAAATCCTGCCACTTCATTGAAAATCCAACAACTCATCTGTGCAATGGAGATGTCGAACAACCTCAACCATCAACGAATGCAAGAGGTGACTCAAACCATTCCTCAAACCATGGCCACTCGATCAACGAGAGCTTTGCTCATTGCTAGGCCAACAAAATGGCCAAAATAGGAACCAAGTGGTGCCTAATGGAGTGCCAGCAGCGGGGCCTCAGGCAAAGGGCCAACCAAATGTCATTGGCGTGAATCTGCCCCAACCTAAACCACCAGCTGGGAGCAACCTAGCCCCACTGCTTAATCTTCCGTCAATGGTTAACAACCCATATGCGACAGCCAATTAATTCCAAGGATTCACACCATATAATCAATTCCGCCCACAAGTTCACCAAGAGGCTGGAGCCAATTTTGCTAGGCCTTTGTTTCCCTCTTTTATGCCGGGTAGGCTGATTGAAGGAGTTTTTGGTCCTTCTTCTTTTGAGTGCGGGGCGTGCCACCACCAAGTCTTGAATTTGGGGTTGAATGGAATGTGAGTAGATGGATTGAAACAAAGTAACTAGTACATCTTCTTCCAACTTATCTAGCTTGGAAACATCTACCGTCTTTGCACATATAGCATTGAAGAAGAAGCACAATCGAGTTATTGCATATCTTGCAGGCTTCTCCAAAACATAACGAATTGCCACAGGGAGCAATTGTTGCATCAAGGTATGACACTCATGAGATTTAAGCCCAAGAAGTCTTGAATCTTTTAAAGATACAAGATTTTTTATATTTGAACAATAACCTTCAGGGCCCTTCATACCATAGAAAGAATTGCAAACCGCTCTCTTCTTTGCTCTTGACAAATTCCAAGGCCCTGGAGGCAAGTGAGTACGTCTTTGTCCATACTCGGGTTGAAAATCAGTTTTGACCCCATGTTCAATAAATCTAACCGAGCAGCAATCTCATCTTTATTTTTTCCAGCAATGTACCAATGATACTATCACAAACATTCTTCCAATATGCATAACATCTAGGTCATGCCTCACAGGAAGGTATTTCCAACACTTGAGATCAAAGAATTTTGATTTCTTCTTCCAACAAACTCTGTCACCATCATTCTCACTAACACTTCCCCCATGTTTCGAGCCTCATATGTAATTAATATCTTCAACCATATGTAGCACTTCTTCTCCGGTTAATGGCTCGGGAAGCGTGCCATATTCAGGTTTCCCATTAAAAGCTGCACATTGCCTCTGATATGGATGATTGATTGGTAACCATTTTATATGCCTAATGAAACAAATTTTGTGGCCATTTTTCAACATGTAACTAGGTGTATCATCACCGCATATTGGACAAGCTTTATATCCTTTAACGACACAACCAGATAAGTTCCCATAGGCAGAAAAATCATTAACTGTCCACAGTAATACATCTATGAGTGTAAAGTATTCTCCTATGTGTGCATCATACACTCCTCTAATCCCATCCCACAGAGATTTTAAATAATATCAACATCATGAACTTCCGTCTCATGCATAGCCATGATGGGAGATTATATGTAACTAAGATAACTGGCCAACAACTGTATCTGCTACTTAAAGAATTGTGGGGATTGAATCCATCAAATGAGAGAGCAAATCTCAAGTTTCTCGGTTCTTCACCAAACTTGGCCATTTATCATCAACAAGTTTCCAAGATGGGGAATCCGCTGGATGAGACATATAACTGTCAACTAATTTTCTAGCAGCATGCCAAGTCAAACTCTTAGCTGTCTTATGTGATTGAAACATCCTTTTAAACCTTGAAATGGGAGGAAAATACCACACCACCTTCGCTGGCACACCCTTTTTCAAGATTGAATCTTTGCCTTCCTTCCACCTTGAGATACCACCAGTAGGACAATTAGTTGAATCTTTTTCTTATACAAGATGCAGTGATTGGGACATGCGTGGATTTTCTCATAACTCATCCCTAAAGCAGACAATGTCATTTTTTCTTCCTACATAGAGGAAGGTAGTGTATTTCCTTTTGGAAGAAAATCTCCTTGAAGTATCAATAATTCTATAAAACAAACATTAATCATCCCATTTTTTGCTTTCAAATTATATAACTTCACCAAAGCCGCGACAGCATCGTGTACTTACTACAACCAGGGTACAAAGGTTGATCTCCATCCCCAATCACATTGGCAAACACATAAGGATCAAATCCAATATCGCCTAAATCATTATCATCCATCCCTACTTCTTCAGAAACAAAACTGAACCTACTTTGCTCATCTTCTTCCACATTTCTACTAGCATTAGTCGTCCATTCCCAAGGTTCTCTGTGCCATGTCCAAATCTTATAGCTTTGGTCAATTCCATTAAAGTATAAGTGGTCCCTTATAATTCCAACCCCAAACAATCAAATATTCCCACATTTAACGCATGGACAATGAATATGAGTTGTATTTCCAACAGAAAAATTCAAAAATCCTTCCAACCCTAACTCATATGCCTTCAATCTTCTATCTGCGTGCATCCATGGCTTATCCATCTGACACACTATAAAATCATATATATAATAAAGTGAAAAAACCATCAATGAAACACTACTTTATTCAAACAGCAAATAATAAATTGAAAAAAAAAATAAAAAGGAATGAGATGACAATTTTTACAAAAGAATCGTCGTGTAACAGAGAGTGTTGCTAAACGACAACATATCTAGTTACCGACGTCTTTAAGCTACCCAAACCCAGATATTTGTATTGCTTTTTGAAGAACCAGGTTCTGGGTTCTGGTAGCCTAAAGACGACGGTAAATGGAGAAACAGTCATCTTTAGGTTACCAAATGCAAACAACAACTCAGACAATGGTAGTAAATGAAAAACCGACGTATCCTAAAAATTTAGACGACGGTTTGTTCCACCAGCCGTCGTCGTGGTTTACAAAAAATAGAAGTCTAAATCTCCCATCCCCATTCCTTTTCCAAGAACCCTTAACAGAATGCAAAAGCCAAAACACAAAAGAACCCATATATAGCTCCCAATTAAGAAACCAAAGCTACCAAAACATATATTAAGAAACCAAAGCCACCAAAATGAACGAAAACATTCATGGATTTTACAAACTAAGAGAACATTTAGAAAGAGCTGAGAGAATATACTTACATGGATATTGAGAGAGAGTTGAGAGAATATAACAAATGCTTGAGAGAGAGCTTAGAGAATATACCCAATGCTTTGAGAGAGAGCGAAAACTTTAAGACCAATTTATGTTGAAGAGAGAGAAGGAAATATTTTAGGGTTAAAGGGAAATTCTGAAAATTTTAGATCGTGGTCAAAAATTTCAAAGGACCGTGTTTTTCAAAGACGACGGTAAACACAACCCAGTCGTCGTTTAATTGTACATTTACGACGACGGTTAATGTAGACTGCCGCCGTTGTAAATCATTTTTACATTGCCTCTATAAAAACCAATGGCTAAAATATTAAATAATTAGACTTGGTTTGCGTTTCCTAGGATTCGAAAGCGCATAATTGACCAAAAGAGCGAGAGAAAATCGGAGTCGTTTCAATAAAACCTAAACCCTAAACCCTAAACCCTAAATTTTACAATAATTATAAAAAAAATAAAAATACACAAGTATGAGAAAAATGATTTTACAATAATTTTACAATAATGCCTTCTATATTAGTAGGCTAAAATCTGGATTAAATAATTTTGAATTTTATGACCACCAATGGATCACATAAACCTTAGGGTTATGTTATGGAAAGTATAAGGACTATTGTGCTTTGTCTCTAAATATTTTTGACTTTTGTTATCACTTGTACTTTTGAAATCTAAAATTAAATTTTTTAGGCCTTTAGGGGGGAGGTATTGTCTCAATGAGTTCATAGAATTTGCCGGTTTATTTTTTGGATTTTTAAAAAATATATTATGAATATTAGTAATTAAATACAATAAGGTTTAGGGTTTAGGGTAAATCATTTTTAAACTTACGTTTTTTAAAGGTTTAGGGGAGAGACAATCTTTCAATGAGTGCATGGTAGTTGTTAGTTTATTTTTTAGAATTTGTTTAGAATTTATTATGAATATTAAGGATTAAATAAAATATAAAAGTCATATAAAAATGAAATGACAAATGTACATAACCGACGTTGCAACCATTTACACCGTCGTCAAACAACACATGACGTCGTCTTAGACGATATTAGACGTCGAAATTCAGCCACCACCATGGTTCGTATTTACAATGTTAGCTTTTTCTGAATAATCGACGTAGGTGGCATTTACAACGTCGATTCTTTTGTAGATGCCGACGTTATTTATGTGTACAACGTCACATTTGGACCAGAAAGTACTGCTGTATGCAGTTAAGACGTCGTTCTTGTTTTATTAATGGACATAGTATATCTATACAAAAAAAATTCGTAGATTTCAGTTTTATATATAAACCGTCGTGTTTCTCTCTATTACATGTCGTTTTTAAGAATTGCCGTTGATGTTTTATTTCCTTCTAAAATAAGACGGCGATTGTTTATACATAGTGTGCTGCTAAATAAACCCTAAAATTAACTGAGTACACCCTATGATCTAAATACACCCTAATATTTTAATTAAAATATAAAATTAACTAAGTACGCCCATTGAACTAACAAAAATATCCCTGGTATAGCCTAATACTTGTAGTATTATTTTATAGTTGATTTTCAGCTTGATTTTTTTAATAGTGTTTATAAATCTTTGACTTTTCATACAGATTTATGCTTCTACTAAAACTGTTGACACTTTTTTTGCAATTCCAAATTCTTGCAATCACCATCTCTTTCGTTAATAGTGATTTTTTATGCATGTTTCAGTTATATACTACTATGCTACTGTGAAATTTCTTTGTTCTCAACTTTCCCAACCTCTCTAGATGGACTATTCGTAGTTGGAAACCAATAACTTGTATGTTGTACGTGAATTTACTGGTATTAAAAACAAGTGAAAACTGATACAACTAGAATCTACTGTCATGGGGAAGCTGGGATCTCCTCCCTTCGATAAAGAACCAGTCTTTGTGCTCATCAATATCTCTCATTTATGCACACAGAGACACTAAAAAACTCCATTGAAGTTTTTCTATAAATTTACTGGCATTTCTTTTTTCTTGTTACAATTATCACTATTGATTGTTATAGTTAAATTAAAATTAGTGTTGATACTCATCTTGAAATTTCAGGCATATCATCTCTGGTTTGCTCTCCACCTCTTATTGTTTGTTACCTCTAAATACAGGAAAAATATTTGAGAAAGCTCTCCGGATAAGAATGCTAATACACATTTTGTTGGGATTCAAGATCTTATCATTTTGGGAGGCACTGATAAATAGTCTGTCCTTAACAAAGTTAAGCTTTTGAATAGAGAAAAGGTTTTATTTGCCTTGTGACTTCCTTATTAATGTCACCAATATGATGCTTCACAAAACTACTTAATAAATATAGGGTCATTATCATAAGGGTCTGCTACACCAGCTTCATATCTAAATTGACGTATACGATCCTAATATGGCGTAAGCCAATCTGATGCAGTTATGGTTGCACATCTTAACCAACGCTCATCAACTTGTGGCATACGGTGTTGACCTTCCAAATAAACCTGTAAAATAAAAAATATAAAAATAAATCAAGCTATGTCAAAAGAATAGTAAACAAACATATATATGCACAAATCTCTTAATTATTTTATCTTAATCCAGTGGTTGTCATTTTTCGGTACACATGTTTTAGCCTAAACCAAAAAAAAAAAAAAATGAAAGTTACTACCTCTTTTGATGACTTCCTCGAAATGTATGAAGCATCCATTCCAAAATTTCAAAACTAACCCAACTTGCAAATCTGCATAATTTCCAAAGTACAAAAGAGGCTTTGAAACTCCTTATGATAGGAATCCAAATGCATAAATAAATAAATAAATAAGCAATTCAAATAGAGCATTACTTTACAGTTGACAACTCTGAATGTCAACAGCTCCGAATGTCACGGTACCTGAACTTCCTACACAGTTGGAAGAGGCTTTGTCAACGGAACTGCGTGCAAGACAGCAATGTATTGTAGAAGTCACAGAGATGATTCATGTTAGTATTATCTTTGCTAATGATCCTATTAATGTTGCTTTTATTTTGATATATGCTACATAAAACTGGAATAATATCTCTGCAATGTACTAAAAAGAGGCCAATTCATTTGTGTCTTTCCAAAATTATTTTTTAATGGCTTGTTCTAAGCCCCACATTGAGGTGGACGTGCACGAATAACAAGACTTTTTCCCCAAAAGCTAGTGCTCTAAGGTGTACTTTTGGTATCCACTATGAACATAGAAAGAGAGAGACTAAAGGATTGATTTTGAGAAATATTAATCTTTTTATTGTTTGCTAGTAATGAGTTAAGATTCTCCTACCTCGAAGCGGTGACTTTGTTTTGCGGGCCAAAGTCTACAGCCAGAAATCAACTTCAGCCTCTTTCTTTTGCTGTCCGCAGATCATAAAGATGGGAATCAAGTAATCTCTTGATTAGGATTGAATATGGTTAGTAGGGTGTACTTATTTAAATTATATTTGTTTCACAATTCCATATATCCTTTTTGGTCATTTTATATTAGGGTAAATCAGCAATTCAATATATACTTTTGTAGTAGGGTGTACTCAGTTAATTTAGGGTTTGTTTAGCAGCACTCTTATACATATGAGACGTGTAAATTAGAATGAGACGTCAGTCTTTGGGAATTAAATTAAGTTTTTATGATTTATTGTCATTTTAGTTCATGTAAAGACATAAATACCCTAAACAAACAAAAAATTTCAAACAAAATTTGATTTTTTTGATGATTGTTAAATTAATTACCAAAAATATATTTATATACATTGTCAATAAGTTAAAATAGACCTAAACATTGTTAAAATAAATTACATAATTTATTATTCTATAATTACTTAACGAATTCAGCCCATTCCAGCCTGACTTCGTCAATATGTTCTTGTACTTACTGAACTTGTTTCTTTTTCTTGTCAAACTGCAAATAAAGAACAAAAACTGACGTGTTATAAAGATTAAAATGACATTTTTTAAAGAAAAAGTCGTGGTAGCAAAATAAAGAAATTATATCTTAAATTTTTCCTTTAACCTTCTTCTCAAATGCTAGGCTTGGATCATGAATTATATCTCTCATGAAACGCATCGACACATCTCCGGACGTAGGCCAAACGAGCTACACTCATCGACACGTCTCCGGACGTAGGCCAAACGGGCCACACTCATCTACACATCTCCGGACGTAGGCTAAACGGGCCACACTCATCGACACGTCTCCGGAAGTAGGCCAATCGAGCCACACTCATCGACACGTCTCCAGATATAGGCCAAACGGGCCACACATATCGACACGTCTCCGGACGTAGGCCAAACGGGCCACTCTCATCGACACATCTCCGAAAGTAGGCCAATTGGGCCACACTCATTGACACATCTCCGGACGTAGGCCAAACGGGCCACACTCATCGACACGTCTCCGGACATAGGCCAAACGGGCCACTCTCATCGACACGTCTCTGGACATAGGCTAAATGGGCCACACACATTGACACGTCTCCCGACGTAGGCCAAATGGGTCACTCATCGACACGTCTCCGAACATAATCTAAAGGGGTCACACTCATCGACACGTCTCCAAACGTAGGCTAAACAGGCCACTCTTATCGACACGTCTCCGGATGTAGGCCAAACGGACCACTCTCATCGACATGTCTCCGGACGTAGGTCAAATGGCCCACACACATCGATACGTCTCCGGACGTAGGCCAAACAGGCCACACACATCGACACATCTCCGGACGTAGGCCAAACAGGCCACACACATCGACACATCTCCGGACGTAGGCCAAACGGGCCACTCTCATTGAGACGTCTCCGGACATAGGCCAAACGGGCCACACACATCGACATGTCTTTGGACATAGGCCAAACGGGTCAGTCATCGACACATCTCCAGACGTAGGCCAAACGAGCCACTCTCATCGACACGTCTCCAGATGTAGGCCAAACAGGTCACTCTCATTGATACATCTCTGGACGCATGCCATACGAGCCACACACATCGACACGTCTCGGGAGATAGGCCAAAATTGGTCACCCATCGACACGTCTCCCGACGTAGACCAAATGGGTCACACTCATCGACACGTCAACGGACGTAGGCCAGACATGCCACAACCTAGAAACATTCAAGCAGTTCACAAGACACTATCACTATGCAAATTGAAATTAGAAAAAGGAACTGAAATTTCCATAGCAAGGTTACCAACCGATCGAGTTCAACAAGAAGATGGTCAAACAAGACCAATTATTTTAAACAAGAAAGCAGACTACAAAAGCTGAAAAGAAATAAAGAAGTCTTCATCTACTGTGAGACATTGGCAGGAAACCCCTGATATACAGCCTCTTCAGCATTCGCCTCTTCAGCCACGCCTTCAGCAACTCCACCTGCCTGCTCCGCGACATTTGCCTACTCCCACTACCAACCGTCGCCTGTCACGACGACAACTAGCCGGGCTTCCCCCAGCAAAAAAGAAGAAAAGACAAAGAAAAAGAAATATAGGTGCTCGACTTACCTTGGAATGCACGGCGACTCCTCTCTTCGACAAGCAGTACAAATTCTCCAAGATGTCTCTCAAGCTAGAAAGTAGAGAAGTTAAGTTTGCGATGTGAAGAAGAGTGAAGAGAAGCCTAGCATTTACACAGGTTGGGCATTCTAGGTCAAGAAGGAATCGCAAGCCCATTCCTACTGGGAACCCAACTCCAAGAATAAGTCAAAAGCCCATTCAGGAACCCAATTTGCAAAAGGAGCCCAAGTCACAGAAGGAAGCCCAGTTACAGCTGGACAGCCCAACAGATAATTCACCTCTCCTACATGCCACCACGCGCCATGCAGAAGGCTGGGGGCCATTTGTGGGAACTGAATTAAATCAGAACTCTAGGTCAAATAATTCATTCCATTTGGGGATTATTTGACCTAATTAGGAATTATTCAACCTAATTGGGAGTTACTCAACTTAATTGGGGATTACCCAATTAAATTGAATGTTACCTAATTAGGTCGAGAATTGATGTGATTCCTACCACAATTTCTAATTAATTGGGAGTTAGCTGAATTAATTGGGAGGTTATTTGATTCAGATTGGGTGTATTTGACTTAATTAGGAATTTGATTAAATCAAGTCCCTAAATCACCAACCTCGTCGATGCCCCCTATAAATACTTGGCTACGCACAAGATTGAGGTACGTCAGAATTACTACTAAAACTCTATAGAAATCTTCCCCTCACAAACCCTAGCCACCTCCTCTCTCTCTCTCTCTCTCTCTCTCTCTCTCTTTTACATAAGGCTCCAGCCGCCCGATTTACACCATAAACACATCTTTATACCCTATTAGCTATTGTTTTATATACGATTCAATTGAACTAATTTAGGCATCGGAGGGCCTTTGGCCAACACCCCCCGGGTGTGGTCCTCTTATTTGTTCTATTTTGCAGGGAGAAAGAGGCAGCGAAGAAGAAAGGGGAATCTTTCCAATCGAATATTCTTGTGGGGAAATTTGCTCCCACATATATCATACCCATTTCGGCACTTTTGTGGCTTTATACTTATTCTGTTTCATTAATAAATACTATCGCTTTTTCTCAAAAATAAAAAATCGTTACATTAGCAATTTGACCAACAACAAAAAAAAAAGAAAAAAAAAGAGAAGAAGAAACAATTGGGGCTCTATAGTTTAAGTGCTTTTTCAATATTAGCAAGGTCTGTATTGTAAAGGATACACCATTGTTAAAAGAAAACCAATCTCTTACATGAATACACACTTGTAAAAGAATGGTTTTATACTCTGGCAAAAAAAAAAAAGTTTTATACCTAGGTAATTACTTTGTGGTTTACGAAAAGAATAGAAGAATAGACAGTAAATATTTCTTGGCCGTATCCTTGGAAGTATGTGGGTGCATCGAGAGAATGTTGGGAGTAATGGGTTGGGTGTGTTTAGTAGTTTCTTGAGTGAATTATTGTTTTGTATGATAAGAAAAAAATTGATGAATAAAGTTAAAACCACATGGACATAATTGAAAAACAAAAACAAAAACAAAAATTAAAGCTACAGGATCAAAATGGCCATTTTATAATTAAATGAGGAACTCTAGGCATCAAGAATTTTATATATAATTAAATGGGGCACCAACCTGCAGATTTCCAATGAGATATATAAATAGCAGCAAGCCAGTTATAGAAATAAAAACCACAAAGAGGTTTTCCCAAGTGCTAGTACTGGGTTGAGGTTAGATCCAAGAGAACTGCAAAAATAAATGGAGTAGTATAAGATGCAAGTATGAAGTTACAAATTCAATTTGCTGAAATAAAAAACTATCGCCAACATGGTCTGGCCCAATGAAAAAGGGTCTTGACTTATAGACTAGTGGTCTCAGGTTCGAAGCCCTATGGCACTTGTTATTGTGTGTGTGTGTGTGTGTGTGTGCATGTGTACATGAAACCCTAGTTTAGACTATTGCTTGTACTAAAGAAAATGTAGCACGGTCCAGTTCTCACCCCAAATTGGAATCGAAATTGATATTATTCATCCGGTTCGGTTTTGTTTGGTTGACGAAAAAATTATCTGTTCTGATGTGGTCCAGTTTTCTCATAAGTCAGTTCCGTTTCCGATTTTGGAGCATAATCTTTTGTTTTGAATTTTGAATTTTTTTTTTTTACAAAACACGACTAAAATATATATATATTTTTTTTTTTAATTAAAAATTCACAAATGGCCCAATTTTATGCAAAGAGATGTGATTGAGACTAGAAAGGAGAGATGATTTGGAGTTTAGCTTGGGAAAAAATTAGTTATGGTCTTAGAAATTTAGCATTGGGCTTAAAGTTTTTATTAAAAAATACACAACCAGTCTTATTTGTTCTAGTTGAATTTTTTCACTATAAGAACTGGAATCGAAATCGTCTTGTTTTTTGTCAATTCAGTCCAATTTTTTGTCAATGCAGTTTTCTTTTCGTGCCCAATTTGGCTCAATTTTTCCGGTTTGAATGCCCACCCTAGTTCAAAGCATTATTGGGAATTCTTGAAATCTCGAAACTGAAGCCCATGATCTGGATTCTTTTTAGTTTTTCCGCTCCTGCAACAATCCAATGTGATTTAAAATTTGTAAATTTTCTAAAACTTTTTAGGACTTATTCATTATTGTAAACTTTAGTATGTGGGCTGTAAGATTGATTTATTTGTTGTGTACATTTGTTAATTTAGAATATGCAATTTGCGTATTAGTCCTCAAGATTTGAGATTATAAAACTGTAAGAATATGCATTTTGTGATTTTCTTTTGGTTTCCCTTGACAATTTTGTAATAGGACAACCATTGTATTTTCCCAAGCTCTAGTTTTAGATTAAGAATTACTTCTCTAGATGTTCTTATCTGGCTACAATCTGATGGATAATCAATGTGTTTGACAAAGGATTTCTTGAGCTTGCTTGTGTTCCTTTGTAAGAATCTTCTTTGCTTAGTGGATTACCTGGTCGGTTGATGGCACCCCGCTTTTCCTAGTGGTAGGTTTTTGGGTGAACAATTTTTGTGTTCTTGATATGTTATTTGTTGTTTACTTGATTATGATGCTTTCACATACTTTCACCATAGTTGTTGCTAGCATAGGGGATGACTAGATTGATGGGTTCTTCTGAGTGCCTAGGTTGTCACTAGTAATCTTCTAGGCTTGTAGGTACAGATTATAGTATGCTCTCTGTGTGTGTTCTTAGTTATGGATTTCATGACTAGTTGTTGATGACTACATAATCATCTTTGGTCAAGTTTTAAAGTGTGTGAATATTGTTGTGTCTGTCTGAATAGCTTTTAAATTTACCCGTACTAATTTCAATAACCCTTTTGTCAAGCGATATTATAAATTAACTCTAAATTAATCTAATTTAAAGAGAAGGAAATTCCAACTTAAAATGTAAGGAGTAGACACACTGTCTTGAAAAACTGAACTAACCCATGTCTGTCCAATACGTGAGAGTTAACTATAAGCAGTGAGCGAGACTCTTACAATAATGAGTAAAAAGAATTGCAATGATCAAGGTGTTGAAAATTAATTGGAAAAATAAGGTAAAGGGCCCTAAAAATATAAAAAGAACTTACATGTAATGAGGATGCCACAGTGGCAGAATTCTAAACGTATCACACATTGACATATCAAGTTAAAATACATGGTTATAGGTGATGAGCTTGAAATAAAGCCATGAGGGTATCCCCAATATTTTTATTTTTTTTTGAAAAAACGAGAGTTATATGCCGAGAAATAAATGCAAAAAAAAAAGGAAGTGATTAAAAAATCTCAACCAGTTAGGTGTCAAGTGACAATAATTAATGTGTCGTGCCACGTATGTGTTAAGACCACATCACATATAAGTTGTAACAAAGAAAGAAAAAGCAAAAGATAAGGAAACGAGAGTTGAATAAACAAGACTGAGAAAATGACAACCACTTTGACAAAAATTTAAAGTTGCATATTGTAGGGGTCTTTTGGTCCCAGTAGCCTGACGAATGGGCTTGGGCTACTGTAAGAGAAAGACAAACAAAATTCTCCTGTGCCTGAGTTCAAGAACAAGGCTCCAAATTTTGAAAAGTTTCTGAAACCATAGAAAACACTTCGGGTTCCTTCACCAATAACCAGATGAACGTAACAGATTAAATGGCTTGGCTTGAAAAGCCTGCGACATGGGAGCTAAGCCTTCACGAATTTAGCCATAGAGAGAAAGAACATGAATTTCTAAATAAAATTAAGGCTTAAAGTAAGGAGGGAGAAAAGCTTTGGGAAGATTTTTGACTAAGGATGAAAGGGAAAGATCAGAATATAGAAGAGGGTTTCTTGAATGAATTTCCAGTTGATCGACAAAAGCTTGGTTATGCTCTGGATGATTAAATCTTTACTGAGTAGAAGAGGCCTCCTTTTATAGGCACTTCAGCCTTCTATTTATCAAACCTCCCTCCCTCTTTTTCTTGACTTTCTTCCATTTGATCCTATCCGATGAAAACTTCCTCAGCCTGAACCCATAAGCCTGAAGTTTTTGGGGTTCCAAGCCTCTCACGTAGCTGGACCTCTTCATGTGGCCTCTGGCTTTCCTATTAAAGCTAGAAGAAGAACGAAACAAGGGTAGGAACTTTAATCCAATGGGTTTACCATATGTCTTGTGAATTTCCTTTGGTCTTTGCAATGGCTCTCATTTGACTTGGTTCTACAGCTAGATACAATGCTAGATTTTTTATAAGGCACTGGGCTGGGCCTCCCCCTAAGGCATTGGGTCTCTGGCTACTTATTTCCAACAATCAACTAAGTCTTTTGTGGTTTCGTCAAGCTGCTGGAAGTGGCTTTTGACGAGGCGCTGGGTAGGGGCTTTCCTAAGTGTTGCAGATCTTTATATATTCTCCTAAGGCATTGGGCCACCTTCTCTCTCTCCATGGCTTGCACATGTGCTTAGGCCCAAGAAAGGGGCTTGAGTTTTGGGTGCCCCCAAGTATCCCAAAACTTCCATCCCTTGAACCCTCAATAGGCTTCGTGAGGGCTCATATCCATCCATACCACAACCTTCTCAGCAAGCCCCAGATTTTTTGTTTTACGTGACTTGGGCCCACGTGAGCTCGTAGCGTGGCTTGGAGTTAGGATGGCAGTCTTTTGGCTTGGCATTGCGTGTTTATTTGACATATTCATGCTTGAATTGTATTGTGCTATAATTGGCTATGATCGGACTAAATTGCACCTAACAGGTTAGTGCGTGTGGGCACACAAGGTCGGCGTGTTTTACGAGCTTGTTTTGACCCTTCTGCGTGGGGGGGTTTGCGTGTTTACTTGGTGTAGGGCATGGGCCACAACTGGTACGGGCGCGTTTGACAACGTTTCACCTACCCTAGTCGAGCTTCTTTCTCAGCCAAACATCATGTTGGGATAGTATTAAGCTTGGACCCAGCTTTGGATTTTTTGGGCCTCAACACATATCATCTTGACATATCGAAGAAAAAGCGCAGTAAAATAATAGTTAAAGAAAAAAAAAGTTTTGAATAACTGAATAAATTAAATAATTTGCTCATGTCTTTCTTTGGGTATCAAAAGAATAAAGTTTAACATAAACTCAAACGAACACTCTTTTTTTAGAAAAAAAAAAGATTAAAAAAAAAAAGAGACCTCAGGAACCTAGCTTCATTCCCCACTCCCTTTGGGGTGGTGCCCTCCTTCCCCATCCCTCTCCTCCCTGTCTCTCCCCTCTTTTTTCGGGTTGTTTACTAGTTTTTTGGCTAGATTTTCTGCTTGGTTCCATTTGTTATTTTATTGACAGCTCTTGTGGTCTTGTTATTCTTGGAACCTTTGGTGACGACGAAGTAGCAATGCACTAGTGGTTTTGTTGGCGGTTTTGGAGACAGGTAGATGAGAGACTTTTACCAATAGTTGTGTGTTTACGGGGAAATATGGTTTCTCCAATTAAATTGATGATTGCAGAGGAAGAAAAGTTCCAACGAAAAACATTGTCCCTATCCCATACAAAGACTGCAATCAGTACCATAAAGGAGAAATTCAGTGAGCAACAGCTACGAAGGTTTGAAGAGAGTTGTTTTGGTCATCCCCTATTGATTGAGGACCTAAAGTGGACTTCGCCAATTGTCCACGACTTGTTGCTGAGGAAGGCTGATCCGTAGACAGTTTTCCAAGTGAACGGGATCAAATTCACGGCGCAGCAATTTTGCGTCGTCACAGGTTTAAGGTTTGGAAACCTTTCCTTCATTCTGATTGCCACTAATGAGAACTGCTCATTGAAAAGAAGTACTTTGGCAACGATAAAACTGTCAACCTTTTGGAATCAGAAAAAGCCTTCCTCGACTGTGCTGATGCGGATGATGTATTGAAGCTCAGATTTGTATACTTTGCTGTGTTTGCGCTGTTGGGCAGTGAAAACATGTCCACATTGACATGCGATATTTGAAGTTGGCGGAGGACCTTGAAGAGTTTGGGAAGTATCCATGGGGTGTTGTGTGTTATGCCAAGACGAATGCGTCACTTCTGAGGGCACTTTGTACAGATTACCAGCGAGGGAAAGTGCCCAAAAAAACTGCGAAAACAAAAAAATCTGAAAAGAAAGCAAAGACAACGGCAACTGGCAGACTAAGAGAGTACCACCTCAAAGGTTTTGCCTATGCACTTCAGGTGAGCAAATTTCCATTCATGTTTAAGTTACATTTCATTTGTTTACAGTGACTGACGTTTTCTTCCTCAACTGGCATATTTGGCTGCACTACATTTGGTGGTGCATGAAGATAATGCCTACATCCCTCGTTTACTACATTGGAGGAGCAATACTTCGGCGCGTTTTTATGAGCTAATGAGCCAAGTATTCGAGAACCGTGAGGTTAGTTCAGTTTTTAATGATAATGTTAGGCATATGAAAATAGAATAAGTTTACTGATATGTATATTGTCTTTGTAAATTGCAGGTTGATGTGCAACTTCTCCGGCCAACTGTAATTGACAAGCAGCAGCCTTATTGGACTTGGGGTGACAGTGTTGACGACGCTGAAGAAATTCTTGAGTTGTTTGGCTATGACGCTGAACAAAAAACCAGCACTTCTGCCTCTGTAAAAGAAAAAGATGATGACATTGACGAAACTGCTACCCTTCCGTCGTCTTCTAAGGCAAGCATTACCTTTTTTCCAATATATACGTCATAATACAATAGGAAAATAACTGTTGTATTGTTTCGATGTATTTTGGAAATATTGTAACACTTGCATTATAACTGAATGCAGGGTAAACTCGCGTCCACTGAGTTACGCACTTTGAAGCGTGACTTTCAAAGGACAAAGGATGAATTGGCCAAAATATCCAGTTCAAATCGAGCGCTGCGCAACAGAGTGCATGAGTTAGAAGAAATGGTACGGAAGGAGTCATTGAAACTTGAAAGAACTCTAGCCCTAGGGTTTGCGATTTCGGAGTATCCGGACCTCCGATTCACAATCCGTCAAATCCTAAACGATCCTGAAAATGTCTAGATTAACATATATGAAAATGATTACGATCCAACGGCTCAACAGTATTGAACCTAAAAATCGCACAATATGTAAAAATCCGTTCGAGGCTCAAACGGTATCCAAATTGAGATCCACGAATTCCTACACACTTGTGACAACACGAGGATCATTCTAGGACTGAAAGTGAGCTCCACTAAGCTGCCTACACGCCGCCACATGCTCCGGCAGCTCGTGGGTGGCTTTATAAATTTCTGGCGGTCGGAAAATCTCCAAACCGCTGGCCAAAACTCATGTCCTAGGTAAACCACCCTATTTGGAACCACTTTTGTTCTTGGAATTACCCTAAAATCTGGCCATAAGTGGCCGAAATTTCAAGCTCAAAATCGGTGGAACTTTGGATCATGATTTGATCTATCTAGGCTAAAAATCGTTCCACTCCTACCCAACCAGCAGCTAAGTCATGAAAAATAGGTAAAGATTCATACCTTACTCGACTGATTTGGCGGCCGGAGGAGAGAGCTCGAAAACTTGGAAATTTTCTCAAAACCGGCTGGGTTTTGGACGTTTTTCGGCGGAAATCGTGACGGTCGAGCGGCGGGGAAGGTCGGGCTTGGCGGCGGAGTTGACGTCGGTGCAATTGAGTAATGTCTGGTGGGTCGGGGTGAGGTGTAGCGGTGGCTGGGTGGTTATGGAGGTTCAGCTGGGGAAAGGAACACGGGAATGAGCTACAAGGAGAGAGAAGAGAGACTGAGGGAGAAGAGAGAGAATGGGGTTTTAAAATTCTGATTTTTTAAATTACCATTTTGCCCCTCAGAGTATTTTAACCGAAATTTCTTCGTTAGAGCTCCGATTCGAGCCCACTTCGTGTCTACGGACTCGTTTCGTCGTGCTCTACGCAACGGTGTGTGTGGAATTGTCAAATTCCTTCTCGGTCAAAAAGTCAACTTTTTTTTAATAAATTATTCCAAGGGCAAAATTGTCTTTTTCTCATAATAAGTTACTAATTAAATATTAATTAAGGTTTGGGTTATTACATATTATATATGTCAACTTTCAGCACCTGGACATGGCAACCTTTCTCATCCGAAAAAGGCAACTCTCTCATGTGTTGGTATTTGGAACTCACTGGACAACGGTAGATTCTTGCTGGCAGGTAAACATGTTACCATGTTACATTCACTGCTTTATTTGCTTTCGGTTGTCATTCTGTAATATGCCTTCATTTCAATGGCTGCAGCAATTTCTAGAGCTGGTGAAAGGGACTGCCAAGAAACATGGATCGAAGAAGGCAGCTGCTTCAAACACCATTGACCTTCCACCTAGCAAGCTGAACAATATACATCACTATGTGCACGGTACGTGGCAACACAGGTATGGCCAAGCTTGGACAAAAGTCGGGAAGGTCTATTTTCCATATAATCTGAAAGGGTCCCACTAGGTTGCAATCGAAATTGATTTCCTCAGATATACTGCAACTGTGTATGACTCCTACGTTGCTTTTACCAAAACTTCGAAGCTGGTTACACTTCTACACCCTATTAGCGATACGCTGGCACGAGTGCTGTACAATATGCACTTTTATAAAGATTCTGAGGTTGAAGAGGTTAAGCAAAAAGGGGCTGAAGATGTCGAGGTTTACGTCATTCTCAGTTTGCAGCATTGCAGATGTGCCACAACAATGAGATGGGTAAGCTTTGTGAATTTAGTGCAGTTTATCCAAATTTTGCATAACTGTAGTTCTAATTTTCCAACTTATTGGCTTGATAGTACATCTTGCGGAATCATGACCGTAAAATTCATCGAGCATCTCAATGCTGGGATTTTGTTGGATAATGTTGACCCTTTGAAGATCAAATATTACCGACTGAAGCTTGCAATAGAGGGTTTAAGGGGGGAGGCATATTTATGAGGTAAATGTCTTATTATCTGTGAATTGAGTTCAGTCCGGACTTATGACCTGAGAATTAACTGTGCTCATTAATTATGTCAGGAACTCCTTCATATGAACATGCCGACGTAGATGTTTTGGTGGAGGTTGTTTATATGGTAATCCTACTGTATATTGTGGGGTGTAATATTGTACAGTCTAGAAGCAATGGCTAATTGCCTTACATGGCATACACACTGTTTCAATTTTGAAGGTTAACTATTTTGTACACCTCCATTTATAAATATAGTTGCTCGTTATGGAGGCTTGCCTTACATGGTATAACAGTTTGCAATTTCTGATCATTTTTGTAGCCATTGTTCACATTGTGTCTCTGTGGTTTTGTTTGCAATTTATGTAATATAGGTATATTTCATTTCCTACATTGGGAATCTGTTAGTGGACTTAGTGAAGCATACAGCTTTCTTAAGATTTCTGAATTTAGTTTTGCCTTAGTTCCTTTTAAATAATTTCTGCAGCCATTCTACACAAAGTACTTAGCATTATGTTGTTATTGGAATTTGGAACCTCATACTGTTTAGAAAGGGTTAAGTTATACTTTACCCACATGACCATTTCATACTGCTGGGGAGTTCCTGCAAAACGCAGATGGTGCCTAAAACACTAGTTGGAGATCATATCTTCTCTATATGCTGAACATGCATTAGGAAATACCAAAGTTGGCCTCGACTTGGAGGAAGGCCGTTGCAAAGATGTGTCAACTCTTAATATTTCCAACCTCCACATAACTAAGAAAGCTGCTCTTTGTCTTGTACCAGTTCATGCTTATATGTTAAAGTTCACAATACAGTGAATGTTGTTACAGCTGTGATGTTTGATGCAATTTTGATTCTGAACTTTTTATTAATTTTGGATCTAGAATTTGTTGTTAGAGGAAGCTTTTATTACTAATCCCATTTTTGGTGGTTTTCATAGCCAATTAGTTCTTGTTGCGTACATTAATGGTTCATCTTATTAGTATCATTTCTGTTGATTTTCTGTATCAAACTGTGACTTACTGGCATGGGTGTTTTGAGGATTGTGGTGCATTTTGAAGTCCATTGGCCGGCTAATAGGGCTATGAGGTTATGCATATATGATGTATACAATTTAGTTCATGATTTGGTGGGTCTAACAACTACATCTTTGTGCTGAAAGCCTTTATTCAGCATGGGACCCAGTCATTCAGTTATTTTCTTTATTATATTTCATTTGTGTAAATAGTGAAGCTACATATCCACTACGAAAGGTTTGTTATCTTTCTTTTTTAGTAAATGGTTGGTTTCTAGAGGATAACAGAGTGACAATGCCAACCTTTTTATTTTTTATTTGTTTGACAAATAGTATTGATGGTTTGCATTTAGGATTTTTACGAATTATAGCATTCGGGAATAAGTGAGGATTTCTTTGGATAACTCATAAATAATAACTTGAAAACATCTCGACTTCAAACATTTTGGGTATTTTATGAACTTTAGATCCTTTTTGTTTGATTAATGTATTGAAATCAATATGTTTAAGTTGGTCAGGAAGTTGTTTCGTTTGAGATATAGGTATCAATCTTCTTTCTTGGGCTGTTTGTTGCAGGTTCTTTCCTCTCAAGTATGCTGTAGATGCTGCCTGCACTGTTGAAGTAACCAAATTTGGTATGACCTACATCTTTGAATCCCTGATTGCATCTTTGAGGCCAAAGCATAACAAATGCTAAACTACATACAGTATAAAAATATATATATTTTAAAAGTCCAGGCTTTATGAATTAGTTGACTGTTCTATTTATTTATTTAATTAATTTTATACTTTTATACTTTTTGTGAAGTCTTTTTCTCTATTTTTGTAAAAGTTCCCCTAACTTGGCACAAGTGCATGTATGCACGTGTGTACTCAGAACACAAACTCCTTTATAACTGAAAAGAACGGTCGCAAATGTTTGTTTTTAACTTGGAAAAAGAAAATAAAATTGAAAGTTACTTTTGGGAAATGTTGAACTTTTATAATGAATAGGCTTTAGTGCAGAAGGCTTGATAGTAAATAGAAAATCTATATGCTGGGGGTTTTCTGGCTAGCTAAAAATGTGTGACAAATGATAAATCTATCTGATTGCAGTGTATTTAATGTTTAATACCTTCATTACAAAAAAGGTTATTGACAGTGCTTTGACTATCTTGCAGATTATAATGGAAAAACCAGCAGGTGGCCCTAGTAAGAGAGATCAGCTTGCAGGGATGGATGAGGACTAATTTTGTGTGTATGACCATTGACTATCTTTGCTTGTATTGCTCTATGTTAGGGATCTTTTGTTCCATTTTAGTAACAATTTTGTTTAGGTTTAATACTTTTGTATATTAATTCTTTTCATCCGATCCGGACGGAAATGTTCCATTTGGTTAGCGGAAACAATATCCCTACCCCTCGGCTAGGCCAATTACAAGCTGAACCATCCCATTGTTTGACGTGATTGAGTTCTAGTTTTGGGAGGTCCCTCACCGTGGAATATTTTGTTCTTTGTCATGTTTTACATGGAATAATTGTTCTGACGACTGAGGCTACATAACAGTTGGTACCAAAATAAGAGAGCAGGGGGTTATGCCTTTTGTGTTAGCCTATGGAAACCAAGATGAAATGGAAAACGACCATATCTGGCATAATTGATGTATAATACATCAAACCTCTTCCATTACATCCATAACCTAACCAACTTTAACCTGCCAACTGTAGATGAACAAACCTCCTATTACATTTGAAAAATAACAAATAAATCACCATTCCAAACATGAAAACAGAGACCCAAAACCGTGGGTTTTTCATCTTCTCTTTTCCAGCGTTTCTTGCTTGTTCCAAGCGGTTTATTTTCCTAAGCAAGCCTGGAATTATGTGCTTCTATCTGTCACACATCTTTGGGTCAACCCATTCCCAAAATGTACATCCACTCGTCTGCATAAACGGAAACAATATTTTCAAACAAAGAGGCGCAGCATCACAATTGGAATCCATCAAAATCTCAAATGTCAGCTCAAACTTACAGAGAAATACATTTACCCTTGCACATACTTGAAACCTCCTTCCAAGATGAGAAACCGTCCACGATGTATGCGTTTTGACAACGTTCCCACAGTAGCACAGCCGTGAACATATTGAACTCGCGTCTTCCATTTCCCATCGAGATCTTGAAGTCGACTCTTGAGCGTGCAAGCGAGACCTCACTAACTCAGCCGCACCGCTATGGAGGCCCCTCCTACTCATCTCCTTGTTTTGTCTGTATGAATTGTTGTTCAAGTTGTGTGATATTTAGGGTGCTCAAGAGGGTCATCTTATATTCAATAGGTTTCACTTGCATGTGCACAATTTGGAGGGAAAACCGTGTGAGCGCACAAACATGAAACCTAGAGTTAATGGGGTGGTTTTTATCAAAATTATCAATCTTTACAAGTGTACAAATTTGAACTCTGTGGAAGGTAATTACGTTATACTTTGGAACTGAAATGAATGCATCCAAATTACATCAACTGCAGTTTTCAAACTTCCAGCATACAACAAAAAAGAAGGGCACCTCAAATGTACAGAATACAAAGGACACCTCAAACTGGCATAATACAAAATAACAAAACAGCCCAGCTCAAACTTACATAATACAAAATTAAAAAAGAGGTCACCTCAAACTTATATAATACAATCTTAACAAAGACGGCACCTCAAGCTTACCTAATACATATCTACAAAAGAGGCCCCCTCAAACTTACATAATACAAATTAAATAAATAAACAGTGCACCTCATATGTGGATAATATAAAAAGAGGGCACGTCATTCTTTCGACTGTACACATTTTGTCCACAATAGTTGACATGGTAATATTAGAAGTCATACCTTCTGTCTATGGACACATTTTGAGTTGCATACCCTTCAAATGCGGCAATCGCAACCCATTAAATTCATAACCCATCCCACAGTGATGTCCCATTTTCCTTCTACATCCACAATTTTTGCAAACTTCCTAAATAGTTCGAAACCGGATTCCAGTTGTTTTTGCTTTAGCTGAGCCATTTCCTCAGATTCCTTGAACACAATAACTGCTGTGGCAGGGGCATTTTCAATTTTAGCTCGCACAACCTTTATATGTAGGAGATGCATCCGGGCGTGATAACGCTCCCGAATTGTGTGATTTTTTATGACACCCTACCTAGCTTGGCCCTCCTTAATTTTTAAAACTATGTCTGCATGGAGATTTTTCCAGAACATGGTATTGGCTCGACATTGCTGCAGTCCATGGACCCAGTCTTCAGTGTCTTGTGTTGCTGATTTGGCAGGTGTTTCAGTGTCCCCTCCTTCAGTAATGGCAAGGGTTGGGTTTGGTGTGGGGTTTGGGTCCATGGGCATTAGGTATTTACTGCGGGTCAGTGTGGCCATTAGTTTGCCCAAACTAGAAGTAATTGTGATGTGGGTGAAATTGCTGCACAAGCAGGGGGGTTTGACGGAGTAAATGTGATGGAAATGTTGGGTGGATGCAGTTGGGTTACAATTAAATAGTGGGAGGTAATAATGACCAGGAGTAAATGATAGTGAGCAAGTGGCGGGAGTTATTGGCGGGAGTTGTTGGGTCCAATTTTTTGTGGGAGTTATAGGGCAACACGTTTGACTTGGGGTTTGTGTAATTGGGTATATCAGTATTCTTTACCATTGGTTGGTGTTTGTTGTATAAGACCCTTGTTCTATTTGCAATTTATTCCTTTTGTCCTCTTTCACAAATTTCCCTCCTGTAGCAAAAGTACAAAATGTCCCAAATTTATGAGTACGGTAATTTGACAATGCACCAATGCAGACGTTTACAAAAATGGACCATGAAATTATTTGTGTTTCCAATTCCTTTTTGCTGTCTTCCAAATTCCTTTAAATGAGTTCCATTTTTTAATATATGGGTAAATTCCTAATTGTCATTTTTGATATTTGCAAATCTGTTTAGGTGTTTTCCGCCCACTTTACTTTTTCTTTGCCTTGAAATTTTGGTCGGGACTGTATATGCCTGTTTTGGTGTTATTCATTTTTATCATATGGACTTTCCCATTCTCGTCATTTGTAGGGAATACTTAATAATTTATAAACATTTCTATAGATTTCGTAAATTAAGAATTAGGGAACTTGCTAATTAAGAATTAGGGAATTAGATTTCGTAATTTTTCAGGACCTTGAATATTAATATAGTATACAGTTTCTTATTAAGGTTTTGTTTAATTTGTGTATTCACAGTTGTTCAGGTGTGTGTATTTGTACGGCCAATTATTCCAACGTTGGCATACCTTTATTCGTATTTGGTCCGGCTGTAATGGGCATATTACAATGCTCTCACTGACGGAGAGGAGTAATGGGTGCAGACTGACCTGTAATGTACTATTTGAAATAAATATAAAACAGACAACTCTTCTCTCAGGTTAGTGTCTAACTTACTCATTCAATTCCATATAAAACAAAGTACTTCGTATATATTAGAGAGCAAACCTATACAAAAGCTCAACCTTTTGTTGGTTATGAAATAAAAACTACAGACTGAACCTAACGTGAACTGTTTTGCAGGGTGCATGTGTGCATTTTCCCCATCCATAGTTGAAGATGTCAGACGTAATCCCTCCAAATGACCATGTCAGTTACCCGAGAGACCAGCCATAGCATGTCCCTTTCCCTCCACCTGGGACTCCAAATAACTATCCCACGTCATCTGGAAGTGAGGCTGACAACAATGATCTGCTAGACAAAATAGCTGAAATGAAGCATCACCTCCAATATTTGTGTACGGCTACGAATTGGTGGGAAACGAAATGTGATATTCATGGCCAGGTGATGGGAAACTTGACGAACAATGTTCTCCACAAATTCACTGAATCTGAAGAATTTAACCATGAAATGGTTGAATGTTTTAACAATAGGTTCGAGATGTTCCGAGATTATGCTTCCGTCGTCTCACCAGACTACAATTGGAGTGAAATGGATGTTGCTGGTGTCTGGGAGGTGCTGAATAGGTGTGGCCAGGGAATGGTTGATCATAGCCTTGTGCATGCAGCGAGGAAGAAGACAAAGGACGTGGATCTATTGATGGACTTGTAAACATTTGGATTTTGGTAGGGTTTGTGTAGCTGGGTCAGGGTAAGTACGGGTTCGAAACATTTTGTGGACACGGAATGGCTTTTGTATGAATGTGGTGCCTTGTTTACGCCTTCCTCTTATTCTCACCGTTGAGTGGCAAATTAGTAAGTTTGTATAAATTTGAAGTGTTGTGAAGTGGATGTGTGCTTATTGTACGTTTATTGCCCTCATATTGAAAGCGTTAAGTATTTATATTGTGGTTATATTGTAGCTTTATTGCCACATGTTGGAATCATAATGTACTTATATTGTGGTTTTATTGTTGCTTTATTGATTGGCACCATGTCGTAATTATGGAGAGTTTCGGAAAGATCGGTGGTTCTGAAGCACAGAAATATCCATGGAAATATCATAAATATATCGATTCCAATAACAATTGGATGCAAACCACAAACACTATAAATAAATGCAAATTTGTACTAAGAACAAAAATAAAGTTATGAAAGGAACAATTAAATAGGAAATAAATAAAATGATTATCAACATTTAAGTAATGAAGCAACAATTTGAAGGGAAAGTTAGTAATTTCAGTACTTATAATGAACCTTCTAATTAAATAAGCAATAACATGAAATGGATTAAATAGGGAAGAAATTCATGACATTAAGTAATGAATTATTTGAGCAACAATTTAGAACACTAAGTAATTAATTTTTATTTTGCAAAACAGGTTGGAAGACTTATAAATACCAGAGTCCATAGGCACTAATCACAAACTGATGACTGCCGTTGTGGTTAAGTAGCTCAGAACCTGGAAGAGGGGAAGGGTTTCATCCTCTGTGTGTGTGACTTGAAGTGAATAATTTTTTTTTTTTAAAGTTCATATTGCGATAGTATCATATGATAGATAATATCGCGATCTATTGACCATATGTAGTCAAACACATAGGACATTTCACCTTGTATTTGCCCCACATCGGGCCCATGCATCGGCCGAATTTGTAATCAGAAAAGGTATAGTCGGAGTATCACGGTAACTGTGTAATAAAGGAATTCTAAGAACTTTAATGTTTCGGATCCATTTTGAATTACATTACAGGCCCTTTAATTTCGCACTCACAATTTACATTTCAATGGCAATACCAGTACAATAACAGTACAATATAATTGCAATCTGGAAGCAATAAAGCATGTTGTTTAGCAATGCAACCCAAATTATGCAAATTTAAAAGAATTCTCATTCAACATAACACGAAACCCACCACAAATAAAAGTAAAATTTACATGACCTCCCAAAGCAACACAAATGATATTGTCTAAGATACATTGTGCAATGGAATATTGTTTTTACAGGTGCTTTTATTGTGGCCTGCGGAACCACACCTTGAGCACTTTCTTGTAATGGCGCCCTCTCCTTGCGAGGGAATTCTTATCTTCTTTCGTCAGCCTGGCATAACCCTTGTCATGGGAGGCAGCACAACTCGACTTCGAACATCTTCAGGAATATCCCACATTCCGTGAGGCTGTACCGGTTAGATGCTATCTGAATAAGCATTCATCCATGTTTTCTGAGTGTAATACCGAGAAGCCTTCGAGTATACATTTACTTTCAAGAAGTGGCAAACTACAACTACATGGTTGCAAGGTAGCTGCTCAAGCTGAAACTTTCTACAACTACAACTATTGTTCGTCAAATCTATGAGGCCGTCCACACCACCGTCCAAATCATTAAACTGTGCGTTATTTAGTTTAACGACATTCATCCTTGCAGCATCCTCCAACCTATTCCTCAACTTCTTCTCTCCAAAATTAGGGCACAATGTTGTTATGCAATTCAAACCCAACTCACGACGTTTGGTAAACCATTTCATAAGGAGATTAATAATTTCCCCTATCAAATGAACTAATGGCAGCATCCTTGCAAACCTAAGGACTGAGTTGATTGACTTCGCAATATTTGTTGTCGTTACATTGTAGCGGTGTCCATCCATGTCAGCTCTAGACCACTTATGTAACCCTGCCTCTTCAAGATATTGAGCAACATGTTCCTTTCGCTTGATCTTGCTAAAATGACAATCAAATTCAGCAATGGAATAAGATTTCGCAGCCTGCTAAAGTGCATAAGTATTTTATCATGCTTTTTCAACTTGCAAGTGCGTTTCATGTTCCCCTTCATATGATAAAAGCATATGCCATGTTGCGCAGTTGGAAAAACTTTGTTCCACACATTCTCTATGCTAACATTGCGATCAAAAATAATAACAAGATTGGGACACTCACCAATGGCTTCATGAAGTTTAGTGAAAAACCAATGCCATGATACATCCATCTCCAAATCCCTGATCCCAAAAGCAAGAGTACATATATTTCGATTACCATCGAATGCATTTGCTACAAACATAACACCCTTGTACTTGGATTTTAAATGAGTGGCATCCACAGCTATCATTGGGCGCATGGAAGAACGAAACCCTCTAATACATGCACCAACCACCATCAATACACAAAGTGATTGTTCTCATCAGTTTGGATGTGTGTTTTTGTGCCGGGATTCATACGCTCCAATTCATAGCAATAAGCTGGAAGGATATAAGATGCCTCCTCCGCTGATCCTCTAATGGACAATAGAGCTAACTCCCTTGCTTTCCAAGCTTTTAAATAATGGATGGTGAAACCAAAGTTGTGTTTCACATCTCTCATAATGTCACTTGGTGTGCATATTGTCCGAGAATCCTTAAACTTCCTTTTAAATGAAGTGGCTACAAGTGCTGCGGTTGCTTGACGATGCTTGTCACTTACAAATCTCAAATCACATTCATAGACAGTTGTACACCTCACAATCATGAAGCTGCATTCTCCAATTCTCGATGCTCGGACCCGCCATGGGCATGGATGTTGACAACAAACCACAAGCAACCTCTTAGAGCAAGTCCAGCAACTAAGGCTGGACTCGGGCTGGGGGGGGGGTTTGGGAGAAAAATGGGTTTCTAGCAACAAAAGGCAACCCGGGCAAGAAGTGGGGGCCATGAGACTGGGCTGGCCCTAGGTGGAGTTTGGCCTGAGCAAGAGCCCGAGGGCTGTGACGTCATGGTTGACGCCAGGCTGGCGTCAGCCCTTCAAATTTTTTTTACCGTTTGCGCGTGCATTGCACACTCCAACGTTAAAAAAAAAAATTTGAAATGACGCGCTACAGTAGCCGCCAACGGCTACCTTACACGTGTCGGCGTATTGGCTCTCCGATTCAATTTTTTCCTTCAATCCAACAGCAACCAATTTTTCTGCAATAAAAAAATGAAAAAAAAATACACAAAAATTACTGATTTTTTTTGGTATAAATACCAACCAATACTCTTCACTTTTAACACCAAATCCTCTTACATTTTCTTCTCCTTCTACTATTATTCACTTTCTACTCAATATTTTTTTCACTTTCAAGTTGTATTTTTCTCTATCATATTATGGGTTCTTCTAGTGAAAATGGAGTGGCATGGAGTATGATGGAAGATGTTAGCTTGTGTGAGGCTTGGGTCCAAGTTAGTCATTGTCCCATAACGGACAATGAGATTAAATTTTCTCATATGTGGAAAAAATTCCTCAGGCATTTTGTGAAAGGGCAATTAGTTCGACACGTACAAAAATGGCATTATCTAGGAGGTGGAAAATTCTTAATAAAGAGTTGGCAAAATGAAGAAATGTCTTGGCAAAAGCGATGGATAACCATAGAAGCGGGGAAAACCTTAGCAATGAGGTAAAGTATTTGTCATTTTCGTTCTATTAATTTCTATGTCATATTAATTTTTATTTAAATGTTTCTTGCAATTTATATATTTTGTTAACATTTATTGTATTTTTTTTATGAGTGCTGCTAAACGAACCCTAAAATTAACTGAGTACACCCTACTGCAAAAGTATATATTAAATTACTAATTTACCCTAATATAAAATGACTAAAAAGGATATATGGAATTGTGAAACAAATATAATTTTAATAAGTACACCCTACTAACTGTATTCAACCCTAATCAAGAGATTACTTGGTTCCCATCTTTGTGATCCGCGAGTTAGAATGGCTCGGAGCAAATATAATCTTAGGCTGTTGTTCAATAAATGACTGAGCTTGTCGTGAAAAGAGAAGTTAAAGCACAACCTGCTAAGCAGAAAAAGACTTGGGCTCAAATCTGCTTCTTCTCGCGGTCCAAAAGGAAGCGCAGCGATGGAGATTATGTGAAGGCCTGATTAATCATTGAATTCCGACAAGAGACACGATAATTTCAATCGAGTAAGTTGTCAAAACAATATTATGGTGAATTGACTTATATACTGTAAAAATAGAATTTAGGCATATTACTTTTGCCTAGTTCACTAACAACGTGAATGAAAAACTCTTTGACCCTACTGTGGTGGCACCATCTTCATCCCCCTTTTAGGACTTGGTTTTTTTGGCTTGTGAGCATGTATGATTAAAAATATCTTAACTAGTACTACTAGGGCCAATTTGATGAAGTTTGCAGCGACTTTCTTTTGCCACTCATGCCTATTTATGTATTTGGATTCCTATCATAAGGAGTTTCAAAGCCTTTTTTTTTGTACTTTTGAAATTTTGGAATGGATGCTTCATACATTTCGAGGAAGTCATCAAAAGAGGTATTAACTTTGATTTTTTTTTTTGTTTTTGTTTTTTTTTTTTTGGTTTAGGGTAAAGCAATTGTACCGAAAAATGACAAATATGAGGGTTTTTTTTAACAGCATCCAGAAGATGTATCTAAGCAAGACACCGACATCAATAAAAAATGTGTTTTAGACTATAGAAATGAATTTATCACAAACGAGGTAAATTAATGAATATTTATATATTTATTTTATAATTGCATACATTAATTTAATTATTAGTGATTTTACAGATATTTGTTAGTCGTGATGCATTAATAAGATGGACTCGTGAACAAGGGAAAAGGAATGGCTTTGTGATTATCATTAAAAGGTCTGATATTGGAGGAGCTGGTAAATTCAAGACCGGTCGAATTCTATTTTGTTGTGAGAGGGGTGGCCAATTTAGGGGAAAAAAAAGTTGTGGAATCAGATAGCAAGACAATACATAAGCTTGATCAAAGTTCAAACCCTCCAAAGAAAAAAAGTGTGAAGTCTGCTGGCACGAAGAAGTGTGGTTGCTCCTTTTCATTGAAGGGTGTGAACTGTGGTCCTGGAGATGCATAGCAACTTGAGTTCTGTGGAGTTCATAACCATCCTGCAGCACTAAATATGGAAGGGTATTCATATGCAGGGAGATTAACTGTGGAAGAGAATTTACTAGTGGTTGACATGTCTAAGAGTTTGGCTAGGCCAAAGGATATATTATATACTCTTAAACGTAGAGATAGGTTGAATTTGACCACAATGAAGACAATCTACAATGCCAGACAAAAAAATAGGGTGATTGAGAAAGTAGGTATGTCAAAGATGCAGGTATTACTATGAAAGTTGTTTGCCCATGAGTATGTAGAGTGGCATAGAAGCTATGGTAACGCTAATATTGTAAGTGATTTGTTTTATGCTCACCCTACAAGTATTAAGCTACTGCGCGCATTTCCTCATATTTTGATCATGGATTGCACATATAAGACAAACAGGTTTCGCTATCCACTTTTGGAGATTGAGGGGGTGACGTCTACACATCTTACATTCTCAATTGCATTTGTTTATCTTAGTGCTGAGAAAGAAGACAACTACAGATGGGCATTGGCTCGATTAAGGAGTGTTATGGGTGATAATTCGATTCCTAGTGTTATTGTCACAGATAGAGAGTTAGCTCTCATGAATGCACTCCATGAAGTCTTTCCAGGTGTTTGACATTTATTATGTACATGGCATTTCAATAAGGGAGTCTTAGGAAAGTGCAAAAATGTATTTGAAGACAAAGCTAGTTCAAACAAATTTTTAATTTCATGGAATATGCTTGTTTCATCAAATACAGAAGCCGAGTATGAAAGACATCAATTGGCCTTGCAGACCAACTTCAAAGATCACAATTCTATCATCAACTATGTGAAGGAGACATGGTTGATTCCTTATAAAGAAAGATTCGTTGCTGCTTGGACAAACACATGTATGCATTTTGGGAATACAACATCAAATAGGTATTTATTATTGATTTTCAGTTAATATTTATATAGCATACATTATATATTACTTCACATGAAACATGTTGCTACAATATACAGGGCGGAGACTGCACATGCAAAGCTGAAGAAATAACTTGGTAATAGCATGTGTACATTTGGAACATCATGGGATAAAATTCATCCTTTAATAGAATTGCAACACACTGAAATAAAAGCATCATTTGAGAGGAGTCTGTCATTTGTGCAACATGACTGCAGGAAAGAAGACTTCAAGGAGTTGATTGGTTTTGTATCTATTTCTGTGTTGGATAATATTATGGTTGAGCTAAAGCAGTTAGATTATATTGAGGTTGATCCAATATCATGTGGTTGCATAATAAAACACACACGGATTACCATGTGCACATGAGATGCAAGAGTTCAAACAGACTCATAGGCCCATTCCACTTGATTGTATTCATCCTCGTTGGAGGAAGCTAGATTTTTTGGAGCCCCGACCTATTGCTACACCGAACAATCCTCCAGAAAATGCACAGTTAGAATTATTTGTGAAGTGGTTTCAAAGTTGTAGTTCTGAGACAAAGAGACATGTTAGTATGAAGTTACAAGAGATCATGAATCCCGCATCTACCACGCTTACACAACCCCAGCTGAAGATTAAAACAAAAGGTCGTCCAAAAGTTGACACATCTACTCGACGTTTGCCTTCTGCTTTTGAGGTTGTCTTATTTGGTCAAGATAGTGCACACTCGATTGACAAAGTTGTTACAAGACCGCCACGTAAGAAGCCAAAGACCATACCCCAAAAGCTTTCAGTATTCAATAGTCAGACACAACCATTGCCATATGTGAATCCAAAGAAGCAGCCTTTGAAGCTACCTGTAAGTAGTTACAATATTACATTTGTATACTGTCGTTTATATTATAATTTGGGTGTAATTGTAATATGCAGGCCTATAGGCCTAAACCCATTGTAGATGACTCTTGCTTAACACCAGAGTTTAACAAGTGGTTTCCTAAACATATGTTGATACATATTAGAGGGGCACAAGATGTTAAGAGTGATGGTAATTGTGGTTTTAGAGCCATTGGATCATTGATGGGATTTGGTGACAATGCTTGGTGCAAAGTACGCAGAGACTTGTTGAAGGAGTTGAGGAAGGAATCTGTCATATACGAGTTAATATTAAATGGTAAGGAACGGGTACAACATATGAGTATATATTGGACTATTTTGAGGACTTCCCATTTCAAGATAGGTGGATGACTATACCAGATATGGGACACCTCATTGCATCTTGTTATAATGTAATCCTCATGACTTGGTCAGTGCATCAGTCACTTACATTTTTTCCAGATGAGACTGCTCCATTGGATTTTATCTATCACCGTGAGATTTCGATTGGATTTGTTAACCACAATCACTGGATTAAGGTAAAACAAATAAGATGTTTATGCATATATATATATATATGTTTGTTTACTATTCTTTTCACATAACTTGATTTATTTTTTTATTTTTTATTTTACAGGTTTATTTGGAAGGTCAACACCCTATGCCACCAGTTGATGAGTGTTGGTTGAGATGTGCAATCATAACTGCATCAGATTGGCTTACGCCATATCAGGATCGTATAGGTCAATTTAGATATGAAGCTAGTGTAACAGACCCTTATGATAATGACCCTATATTTATTGAGTAGTTTTGTGAAGCATCATATTGGTGACATTAATAAGGAAGTCACAAGGCAAATAAAACCTTTTCTCTATTCAAAAGCTTAACTTTGTTAAGTAAGGACAGACTATTTATCAGTGCTTCCCAAAATGATACGATCTTGAATTCCAACAAAATGTGTATTAGCATTCTTATCCGGAGAGCTTTCTCAAATATTTTTCCTGTATTTAGAGGTAACAAACAATAAAAGTTGGAGAGCAAACCAGAGATGATATGCCTGAAATTTCAAGATGAGTATCAACACTAATTTTAATTTAACTATAATAATCAGCAGTGATAATTGTAACAAGAAAAAAGAAATGCCAGTAAATTTATAGAAAAACTTCAATGGAGTTTTTCTGTGTCTCTGTGTTTACTCTGAATTTATGTTAAAGATAAGAACTTGGAAGTCTTTGCACTTCAGCTAAACTAAACATTCAGAGAAAGAGAGAGAGAGAGAGAGAGAGAGAGAGAAACCTATTTTTGAACTGCTGGATATGCTTGAAAAACAACACACAAAGACCTTTTTAGCAAAGGAGATAAGCACAGAAGAAGCTCATGATAACCTCAAAACTACCAAAAATGTAATTTTGGTTGAGAAAGCAATTTACTTTGAAATAAAATTAAAAAAATACATACGGCAGGCAGAGAAAGGCTGTGTTTGGTTGTGGAGCTGTCTCTTTTCGAAATGATTTTGATCCACTATTTCCTTTTATGTTGGACTACGGAGGGACCTCCATGGAAGATCTTAGGCGATGTGGCATTTTCTGAGAATTGCAGGTTGTCTCCACCATGGAAGATCGCTAAGAGGTCCTCGATCCCAGCTTCCAACTACGAATAGTCCATCTAGAGAGGTTGGGAAAGTTGGAACAAATAAATTTCACAGTAGCATAGTAGTATATAACTGAAACATGCATAAAAAATCACTATTAATGAAAGAGGTGGTGATTGCAAGAACTTGGAATTGCAGAAAAAGTGTCAACAGTTTTAGTAAAAGCATAAATTCATATGAAAAGTCAAAGATTTATCAACACTATTAAAAAAAGAGTGCTTCTAAACAAACCCAATTAATTTTAGGGTTCGTTTAGCAGCACTCTAAAAAAATCAAGCTCAAAATCAACTATAAAATAATGCTACAAGTATTAGGGTGTATCAGGGGTATTTTTGGTAGTTCTATAGGGTGTACTTAGTTAATTTTACATTTTAATTAAAATATTAGGGTGTACTTAAATCATAGGGTGTACTCAATTAATTTTAGAGTTCATTTAGCAGCACTCTATATTTTTGAGAGGCCATCATTCAATATGAAAGTGTGTGGAATTAAAATTCATATCGGGTCAACATAGTGACTTGACATAAAGTTTGGATATAATGGAGGCTTAAATTATGTATAGAAAAAAGCTAAAAACAAATCATGCTTTCCATATTCAATGTACACATAGAAAACCTACTTAGATCTGTATCAAATAATTTTTTTTAGCCTACTCCTATAAAATTTCCTGGATCCGCCATTGTTTATTACCCAACCTGCAATTTCCTATCCTCCAACACTAAACCACGTCGACTTCTTATGATGTCGTCTTACTCCAGCACTTGTTACCCAACCTCCAATTTCCTATCTTCCATCACTAAGTCATAGACTTGCTGAGTTGCAGTTTTCTTCCACCACTTAAAAACAACTACCAACCTGCCAGTATTCCAATCACTGGTCCAACTTCAACCGTCCTCATTTAAAGCTTTAGACCAACGACTGCTCCTCCTGTGTCTATAAAAAAAAGGCTTTAGCCAGGAACCGGGAGACCAAGGAAGACATTGGCAAGCTTACCCTCCGTTGGAAATCACTCAAAAACAAGCTTTAGCCTTCTCAACTCAAATACATCCTCCGCTTTCCAGAAACCACTGCCGTAAACACATAAAGGTGGAGTTTCGTATTTTCGTGAAAAATAATATTATGTTGAAAAATGATTATGGGTATTTTATCAAGTGATTTTGGATTGAGACTATTGGATGAAGAATGATTATGGATATTTTCTGCAGAATCTGTAGAAAACCAGCCATGAGCCCAATTTTGGAGCTTGATTTCTCTTTCTTTATAGCTCCGTTTTGAGTTTGGTTTATTGGATTAGAAACTAGAATTAATAGGCTTTCCAACCATTATAATTTAGTTAATTTCTGCTGATATTTGGTCAGTCAAAATGAAATGCAAAACTCTAGAACAAAAAAAATACATAATTTTTTAGAAGATGATGAACAGTAACCGCAGCCAAGCCCACTTGCATCTCCTGCAAGTGCCGGCGCGTGGCGACTATTTCGACAGCCTGTAATGCCATATTTTTTGTCCATTCAACTTGATTTCTCGATCCCAATCCAATGATATATGTCTTGAGTCAATCTGAGGCTGTGCGTCAAGGCGGATTTTGTTTGAAACGTCGGTTGATATGGGGCACACGTGACCCAAATGGTGACTTTTGGAAAACGGGTGTCCTTAGCCTTGTTTCGGTGTCGACAGAGTGTAGGACACAGTTTTAGATTATTTTGAATGAGATTTGACCGCTTTGGACCCCGGGTTGGTCCCAGGGGCATTTTCGTTATTTTCACTCAGAATCTTTGAAATGCGTAAGGTTGAGGTGTTAAGTTGAGGTTTACTGGTCTTAGGTGAAATAGAGCAAAGACTGCTCAATAATAATTTGGATTTGAATTTGTTCAGGAATTGGATCAAAAATGTAGATTCGAGAAATCCTCGGAGAACTTCCGAAGAGTAAATTGGTACTTTAGCCAGCTGGATATGAAGTAGGGAATTTCATAATTTCCTGATGATTGGCTATGTCACTTTTAATCTTGGTGCTTATATATAGTAATATTATTGTTGTTTTGTTTCGTGAATATTATTTGATGTTCGATGAAATAATATTTGGTGCCATGTGAATATTATTATTGATGTTGCTCCGTGGATATTATTTGATGTTGGATGAATATTATTATTCATGTGATTATACTTGAAATATTATCATTATTCTGTAGAGATAAATGATGTTTGAGTGTCATTACATATGCATCATAAATATGGTTGTATTTTGGATTTGTGTTTGGGTCGAGGTATATCTAAGGGGTGGGAGAAGGCCTTAGATATATCTAAGTTAAAATGTGGAATATATTCAAGTAATGGGAGTAGGGCATGAATATAGTTAGGTGATAAGAGTAGGGCCTTTAGTGAAAAGTGAAAGTTAAGAAATGTGTAAATAAAACATGGGGTTAAGGGACGGATGAGCACTATTTCATATTTAAGGGTATTCGGAGCCACACCGTCCCGAATTCCCCCTTGGAATCCATGACGAACCCTTTTCCTATCCGACACCAGGCATGTGTTAGCCCAAACTACTAAAATACCTTTTTGCCCTAATTCAAAAACAACTTTAGGGCTTCACTTTTACCGAAAAATCGATAGAGCCTCCGTTCAAACTGGCTCAAAACCCAAAAAACTACCTGCACATCAAACAAAATTATTTCCCAAGCTTTCAGCACGCACAAGGTATAGACCAGATGCCAATTAGCAAAAACATCTTGACCTAACTGAACATAACAAACAAATCATAAACTTGCAGTTGCACCTAGGTTAGCCTAAGTTACCTACATACCCTTATTGAGGGATCAAGCCACATGTAGTTCTTTGTACCAAAAATCACAATTCAGATAAGTTAATATTGTTCAAGGTAAAACCAACAATTAAATTCTAGAATCATTCTTTAATTTGTTTTCATCTAGCTATATAACCAAATATCATGCCCTAAAATTATGTACATAACTATTCAATCAATTTATCATTGAACATCCAAACACTTACATAACCAAAAATTTTACCTGAAAGTCATACCTGCAACCGTCCACGTAGTGTATATATCCTGCTATCACCCACCAAAGGGTATATGAGAAATATCATTAAATCCAAAGGCAATCGGGGAAGGGGGAAACTAGCCAACCACCTGTGTAGACAAGTCGGGCAGGTGACTGGGGATCCTAGCCAACCCTATGTAGATAATATGAGCACAGTGGCGAAGAATATCCTGTTAACTATATAAACACATCAGTATTGTACTGTTCCCTACATAGGTGTATTCCAAATATAATCCATCAATTCCATAGATAATCTGTCAATTCCAAGTACTACACATGTGGAATGGTCCACTCCACATGTGTGACACATCCTAGCATAACTCAGGGACATGTGGCCAACTTTAGAACGCAAATAATGCGTCAATTCTCCTAACAAGACTCAGGAAGATATACTCAACCTGATGACGCAAATAAACCGTCAATTCCCCTAGCATGACTTAGGGACAAATGGTCAACCTGAGAATGCAATCCTAGCAGAAATCAGGGAGCTATACTTAACCTGAGAATGAAAATCTTAGCAGAACTGATGCAGCAAGTTTAGCAAATACATAAATGGACCATTGGGATCACGTTCATGCATGAGGAAAGTCTTAATAACCTACATTAAATAAGTGTCTCTTCATATGTGTGAATTATCTAGGTTCACGAATAAAATTATGGAGAGTCTTTTCATCTTTGTGAGTTATAGGGAGATTTAATGTGAAGGTATCATTAGGAGGGAAGTTGGGATAGGAAAGGTTTAAGAGAGTTATAAGGACTCTCATCATAATTGTCTAATCTTATCTTATCTCATCTTAGGGGAGTTATGAGGAGTTATCTCATCTTGATTGAGAGGTTCCCATAAATAATGCATGAAATTGTAAGAAAGGGTGAGTTGATGTTTGATTATTGAATAAAGATTGAGATTTTTCTCTCATCTCTTTACTCTTTTCCTGGGTATTCTCATAATTAACATATTAGAGTTTTAGTTTCGGGTATTCGTAGAATCAACAGAGTTAAGTTTGCTTGAAATTATCTTTTGTTCTTGTTCTGCTGCATCGAGAACTCAGGGAGATATACTCAATCTGAGAACGCAAATCCTAGCACCACATGGTTCGGGCGTCTCCGATACTCATGGGGCAATGTCATACGCGCGTAGACAAGTTTGAAAGCAACTGAAGTGTCCAAAGATAATCCGAAGGCAACTATATGTCCGAAGACCTTTTGAAGGCAACCATATGTCCAAAGACATTCTGAAGGCAACTGTATGTTCGAAGACATCAATATTTTCGAAGGCAACAATATTTCTGAAGGCAATCAGGAAGTTCAAAGACATCAATATTTCTGAAGGCAACCAGGAAGTTCGAAGACATCAATATCTCCGAAGGCAACCAGGATGTCCGAAGATATCAACATTTCCGAAGGCAACAATATTTCCAATTTCAACGATTTAACATATATATAAAAATAAACATAAATATATCACCAAACATTTAAAATCAACTCAACCCAAATCCGCACAATAAAACATAAATATATCATAATGGGAAAGTAAAGGCGATAGAATAATAGTTCCATAAACAATTAATAAAACTCTTGTAGCAAAATACCATTTTAAAATCAAACAACCAAGGCACAAACACCTCCTAACCAATTGGTCCCGATCAGGCCTGCGAGGCCTACCATCTAGGTCAATTAGGCCTGCAGGGCCATGACCTCCGATTTCAATCAAAAGTTCCTATATGTCCAACAAAGTCTACTAAACAAGTTCTGAAAGTTTGGCCTTGATCGAGCAGTCGGATATAAGCCAATCGCACGATTGGACGATGATTGGTTCGCCTAACCCTGGAATCATTGACTCGGAGTATCCAGGACTTTGATTCTCGATATGTAAGTACCTACACAATCTAGAGGTATAGGGAACAACATAATTGAAATTGGAACCGATCGAACTGTTCGAACCTATCAAACTTGGATATAGCATAATAGGTGCAATATTTGTTTGATAGTCAAACCGTAACCAAATTCAAATCCGAGCATACCGTCATGCTCGTGAAAATGAGGGAATGATTCTAGGTAAAAAATAAATCATCGACACAAGGCCCATGCACCGCCGTCGACATTGGGGCCTTGAGAACATTCTAGCGATGGAAAATCCTCAAAACTCCCTACAATACCAATACCAATACATTCAAATTAACAAGGGAAACCACTTTTGTTCTCGGACCATGGCCAAAAAGTGACCGGAGGTAGATGAAATCACAGCCAAACCATCGGCCCTTTATGGGTATTTTGATTGACTTCCGAAACTCCAAAATCGATCCAATCCACTTACATAACAGATAGAGCATGAAGAGTAGATGAAGTTTCATACCTCGATCAACGAAAACGATGGCCGGAGTCGCTAGAAACAGCGTCGGAAGCTTAGAAAATTGTCGACACTTGTAGTGGTTCCACCCGCAATTCCTTCAGTTTTTGAGCTGGAAAAATTGGTGGGTTAGATAGAGGATGTCGATACAACACTTTTGGGACCAATTTCACCTAAAACGATCGCCGGATGGTGACGCAATCGTCGGGCAACGTCTAGCATCGCGTGGATTGGGAGAGAGAGAGAGAGAGAGCTGCCAGCTTTTAAAATTTTGACTTTGCAAAAATTACAGTTGTGTCACTGCACTTTCGTAGATCAAAACTTCTTTGTTTTAACTCCGAAATGAACATGCCACCTATCTATGAACTCGTATCATCGAGCTCTACACAACAGTGCTGCTCAATTCCACAAATTTCTTTATGAACAAAAAATGACTAAAGTGCCAGTACACCTTGGGGCAAAAATGTAATTTCACAATAAATAATCAATTGAACAATGATTTTTGGGACGAGGTGTTACAACAGTGCTAAAACGCATGATATGGGACATGCAAGCTTGTTACCCTAAGGTATGAATTAGTGGGATTAGAAGGGAGTGAGCTCATGGCATCACCGCATATGCAAATTTATTTATCTTGTATGGTTGCATAATTTATGTATCTTGTGTTGTTTGATGCATGACACTTTGATTAATTGTGATAGCTGACCTTGAGGGGTTTGACGGTACTCTACTAGGCATTAGAATGCTCATACCTTAATAGATTGTGCAGGATTCAATATAAAAAAAAAAAAAGGCGAAATTTGTGGAAGCGGGTTTCAACCAAGCTACTAGGCTTTTGTTGTTGAATTGTGTAATTAATATTTGTAAGTAGTCAACCGTTTTATAAATATCTTAGTGTGTATTTAACTACGAGCTACTACGACTCTAATTCTGTGTTATTAAGTAAATTTGTATTATTTGTGGCTCTATTTCTCATCATATAATGGTTGTAGGATTTTAGTTTTAACTATGGTATGACTCACACCCTGATTTGGGAATTCCTTATTTTCGAATCGGGTCGAGACATTTTCCCTCGTAAGCTATCTTCTTCTTTTTCTATAACAGAAACCAAAAACCATTCCAAGCCCTGAAATATCCTTTATCCAATACCCCATTTCAACTCAAGCAGACGATCTCTTGCTTTACTCATGGAGACTTAACTCACATACCACAAGCCACTCAAGCCAAGCCCAAACTTTTGATTCACTAAATCATTATCTTCTTGGTGAGAAAAACCAGAGTATTCCTTAAGAATTTGCGTTCTTTTGAAGTATCTTAGGGTCTAGTTCTTTTTGTTTACAGCAGCCCAAGTCCATCTAGAGCTGCTAGAACAAGAAGGCCCCTACACTGTCTAATACGACTAATCCTCTAGGTGTTGTAATCATAGGCTGTGGTTCGGACTCTATTTGTCTCCAAGCAATGGAAACGTCGGATAATATATTTGGACTGATCTTTGAGGAGTTGTAAATTTGAAGAGGAAGAGAAAAATCGAGATTGTGAAGGGGGGTTAATAAAGAAGAAATTTTGAGAAGAAGAGTGGTAATGATGATGATGAGATAAGAAGAAGTGGAGAGGAGAGCATAAGAATGGTTTAGGGTTTGGTTTAGTATGTTTTTTCTCAAACTTTTAATAATTAAAAAAAGGTAATTAAAAAACAAAGAAGAAAATTATTAAAAATTTGAAGAAAAAAAAAACTTTTCAGATTTTACTATATAAGTATTCTTTATCTTTCCTCATATATTCACACAATTTTTTTTATTTATGTGGATTAAATTGATTGACCAATAATCAATATTCTTGTCTTGGGTTTTATTGTGTACCACGAAGTTCTAAAAAGGCCCCATTCATCACCGTCACCATTTAGAATTCTTCCTACTTCGTATCTTGATCAGTGTATTTGAGGTGTTACAAATGATCTTAAATCACCATCATTATTGTTATTTATTATTTATTTATGAACTGGTCAGGCTGGACCTAAATAGGCTCAAACGGGCCGACCCAAGAGTCGGCCCAAGATTTCAATCCCTTGGCTCTGATAAGTGCATTATCTCCTATATTTTTATACCTCTTATATTTGGTTTTTGTAGGGAAAGTTAATTAAAAAGAGCATTATTACCTTACTTTCCTTATTTTCAGCTATTATGCGCTCTTGGAAGGATTTCGACTGAACATCGACTTTTCGAATGAATTTTAGTGCGAGGCCAATTAGAGATGACAGCTAAGATATTGAAGATCATTGTGTCAAAGTTTCATAATTTTCTACCAAGCCAAATGCTCCAAACTTGCAAGTCAAGACAGCCTAAGTTAAAATCCCGTCAGAACTACACTGCTGTGGAAGATTGAAGATTTGAAGACCTTTATGATATTTCCTAGTGGCTTGTATATATGCTTGAAAATCTTAGAGATCAAGTTATGTTTCTCATATTTTTTTTCAGAATTTTCTAGGAAGTGAAATGACTCCAAAACGTGCGTGCAAGTTGGCTGACGTGTTTCCAAGTCAAAGAATGATTCTTTCCTAGTTTGTTTCCTTAATAGTTTGGGATTTTGATTTGCTTTAGGATATTTTTTCAATACCTTTTTAGAGTAGGGTTTAGTTATTTTACACTATATGAGGTCATCCTAAGCTCTCTCTAAAGATCATCTTTTCTACCATAGACTTTTCACCATATTTCACTACACCCACAAATATATTAGAGAGAACGCCAAGAGTTGTTGCCGAGTGCTTTTGGAGCTTACAAAGGTGTTGCTGTGGAGAATCCAGAGATCAAATTCATCTGTCAAATCGATTTTATGACACCAGTTCTCTTGTTTATCTTTTCTTTTGTCATGAACTAATTTCTCTTTCTAGGGCTACGATGTAGCCTAACCATGAATACTTAATTTTTATAGTTATATTAATTTATGATTATTATTCCATGTTGAGCATTTGTTACTATTCTTAATGCTTGGAATATCTAGCCAATATTTAATTAATTTGATGATCCAAGCGGAGACCGAGAGGAGATGTTTGGTGTTTGCTTGTCGTAAAAAATACCATGTCTTGAATGAGTGCCCGAGAGGGACTAACATGACTCATGCAGTTTGCTTGCAGGTTCTCATAGAACTTAATGGGTTCTTGATTTTCTAAATCCGTTGCTCGAGAGAGAATGGGTTGTTAATTAAGAATACTCTTGGCTGAGCCCGAGAGGGGATATCGAATGAATTAGGAGAAACCAACTGTCAACATGGATAGTAATTAGAGTTAATTGGCTATAAGAATTAAGTGAAATTGGTTAATGTGAAATCGGATGCCCTACTATCTCATTAACTTGATTTTCCATTATTAATTGAATTGCTATTTTTCATAATTGTTTTAGTTTACTTAAATCAATCAATCTTCTTAATCAACTATTCAAATAAACTTTTGAATTAATCATAATTGGTAATTAATAGGAAATTATAGTCTTTGTGGGAACAACACTTTACTTATCTCTATATTACTTGTGTGGATTGTGCGCTTGCAATAATTTCACAACAAACCCAAGCCCTACCTAATCTTAAAGCGGGTCGGACTGATTAAGCCTAAACATCAGGCCTGGCCGAGCTTTGTCCCATCAGGCCTCGGGCTACCTACTTCCCGTAGTTGCTAGAGATTCACTATAAAAGTGGAAAAGAAAGCAGTTACAAGCACTCAAGTGTTTTCTTCACACTTACTCGTAATTAGGCTCATAGCTGCACTCATGCCACACCCTCTAGGCACACTCTAGCCACGAATAATGACTCCCTAAAGGCCTTATTTGTAGTGCATAAATCCTAGGGTTACGTTTGTTAGAAATGTGTCTTAAGAGCCAATACATTTGATGTAATCTCCTTAGATTACATTTCAATAAACGACAAACTTATTTTGTTATCTTTTACATCAGTTAAAGAAACAAAGTCCGGGGAATACTAAATAGGAGATAAAGTAATCTAAAGAAGATTAGATTCAAGAGACCTTTGATCTTTAACTATAGTATCCCAAAATTTTCCTAATCATAGGGTTATCAAATGGGCATTCATAAACCATCAAGATTACCACATATTATGTATGCTTCATAAATAGGATGGTTAGTCTCAAACCATATGTGTAGTTGACACTAATACAAGTATGTGGGTGCTCATTATTGAATGAGTACATTGAACGCGATCAATCGTAGTTATCATATGGAGTATTTATCTTCATGTCAAACGAGAACTCATAATTGCAATAATGCAAATTAGTCCTTAAACATAAGGCATCATGGTTGTCCTGTGATGCTTTATTGATCTTTGATAGCTCTCAAAGGCAAGCCGTAAAATATTTGTCTTAAGTGTTGGGGTCTCTTAATTCATCATAGGGGCATGTGAATGTACAATAAGGAATCTCTACCTTCGATAAAGAAAGAGAATGTTTCGAGATGCGATTCAGCAAATCTTTGCCCAAAGAATTTTGAGATTGATTTAGAATGTGATTCTTAATCATCTTCTTTTGAATCACATGAGTTTATAAATCATATTAGGGGTTTGACATAATCAATTTGTATCCTAATAATATGATTTGAAATTTTGTATAAGAGAAGGATCTTATTGCATTGCAATTCCAATTGAATAGCTTCTTCATCTATTCTAGTTAGCTTGGGTAGCCTTAATATATTCCTAGATGTCACTCTTGGCTCGTGAAAGTCTTAGGATTGATTGTGATCGATCCATATAAAGGAAAAATTAAAAAGGGGTTCTAATTCCAGTTGATTAGAAAAAGTTCTAATATTTTCCCACTGCCTTGCTAATTATAACCTAATGGATCGCACGTCTTAAATGGTTAACTTTGAGTAATACAAATGAGAATGAGGAAATCAATTTGATTGATTTGATGTGAATGATTTATTACGTGTAAAAACGCATTTGGGCCTTGGTAATAGTTAAAGGGAATCTCAAATAGTTGGGTATCAAGCCTAAGGGATTAAGATACCTAAATAATATGATTTAAGTGTCACAAGGCCCAAAATTAGAATCTCATTGGGGTTTGGCCAAAAGTCTTAAGTAAATGTGTATGGGAATTGTTTCCATAAGCTTATTGACATACAAACACAATCTAACATCAACCAAATAGGTTTGGGAGATCAAAGAGAGATAAAAGAGAGTTTTCAAAAGTGAAACACTTTAATCTTTCATAGGGTTTAGATTGAAACCAATCTTGAGAATGTTGCACTAGCATCCTTGTATTCTCAAGATACTACCTCTCATCTCAAGGTTCCATTGGTGTGGAGACTTAAAAGCCATATACTTTTGTGGCTCACATGGAGAAGAAAGATCAAGGAGCAAAGATCAAAGATCAAAGAGGATATCAACAAAGAGGAAATCATCAAGAGAAGACCAAACACAAATTGGTTCAAATAATTGCTTCAAAAGTAATTAGATCTTATCATTTTCTCTTGAATTTTCATTTATTATAAACATAATATCAATGTTCATGACTTAAGATACTTGGAAGAAATATTTTAAAATCCCTTCAACATTGGTAGAAAATATGATTATAACAGGAATCCTAAACCATGTTAGGAATTGAAAATAGGAATTTAAAACCAAGAAGGAAACTAAACATAAAACAAATCATTTTTCTAGTTGAATTGTATCTTCACAACTCAACATTCATTTGGGGCCAACATGTAATATCTTATCAGTTAAATTCCCTAATGATATAAAATAGGAAAACTTAGAAGTAGCCTCCCAATAACTTTAATCTTATACAAAAGAGTCTCTTGAGAAGAGAAGAACAGCACTCTGAAGTACCTTGCAGTATAACGCTATCTTATATAAAAGTCTCATGAGAAGAAAAACTGTCTATGTATAAAATATGACGTTTCTTAGCTTCCTTTTAAGTCTTCAATCTCATTAAAGAAGTGGGCAAGCTATGCACTTAGATATTCCAAGAGCAGCTCAAATCGACGGCAATTGGATAGTCAACCCTTTCATCTATGAGCCTTAAATTGGTATATGCCAAGAGCATATTGGACAAGTCCATCGTTGGACATGTGATGCGAAACAAAACCATGTTTGTGAATTATTGCGGATTTCCCTTGAATATGATCAACTGCGATTGACTGGTTGTATATTTTATAAGGCTCTAAAATGGATACATAACATGTGAAAATTATTCTATAGCAAAAGAGAAATTAAATAAATGACTAAATTTCAATACATATCTGATCATAGAACCAACCCTGGTAACCTTCTAAGCACGCTGTGCTTTTTATTGCGCTAGCTTTTTATTTTATTTATTCAATCGACTACACAACATGAGGTAGTCCTCTATCGATACAAGCGATATTGAAGGGAGGGGAATCAAACCCAGGAAGTAGTCCTATTGGCCTTTATTTTTTATTTTCAGGCTGCACTGCTTAGTCATTCTAAATATGCTTTTAGTTGCATAGATAGAAGGAAACTAAGAAGAGCAATTAATGAACCTAATTAAAATTGGAGAGCTAGCAGGAGAGATTAGTGCCAGGATCAACGCTAAGTTGGGTGCAATAATCAGTATAATAGTTGATGCGGGCTTGAACTAGGGCAGGCTGTTTGCCATCACATTCCACAGCGCCATTAATGGCTCGAATTGTGGCTCCAAATCCTTGACTTATAACCGGACGAACATTGTTTATCCAAAACCACAGGGCAGTCTTGAATGCAAGAACGGGGTCTGAGGCCACGCTTTCTGGCGAGTTTAAGCCGTCGAATCCAATGCTGTTTCCAGCAGCTCCATAGTTGTAGTTCCACGTTAGCTGGAGCGGTCCACGACCATAGTACTGTTTGTTGGGGTTGCATGGATAGTTTGTAAAGCTTGGATCGCAGTAGGTATCTTTGTTTATCTCTTCTATGTAGCAGAAATCTGATTTAAACAAGACAAAAAAGAATTTAGTTGTTAGGGTATTAATTAATTAACTGTCTTCTTCTTCTTATATTTTTTTTATAATAAGGAAACAGAAATTATAAAGCGAAATCCAAAGAGGTCAAAAGATACGTGTCTTCATTTACAAAGCTACAAAAGATGAAAAAAAAAACAATAATGTTGTGCTTATCATTAAATTTATTTGGTAATTACTGATCTAATTAATCACTAAAGATTGTATCCTAAACAAAGGGTGACAATGATAACTTGTAGGTTATCATTATATACAAATTAAAGTATAATAATGATGATATTCACAAGAACTTACCTCGCACACACATGTATATAAATCTACTGAGTAATGGTGATATTCACAAGAACAAAAATCAAGCTGATAAATTGTCCAAATTGATAAGCATCATATGCTAGTGTATAGAGAACTTACGCCCAGTCTCATGAGTGACATGAGCAAAGAAAGCTGCGATTTCGCGTTTAGAGTCGTCAGCCGTACCGAACCGACCGAAATCAGAATATGAGTTGACAGCATCCAGAAAAGCTTGTCGTGTGTAGAAGTTCTTCCCAGCACAATCTGCAGCAGCGTGGTTAATGATCCCATCAAAGAATGCCTGGGTCACAACATCAGCCACTGGAGCTTGAGCTCTTACATTTCTGGGCAGGGCTCCTCCGGCTACAAATACAAGGGCAATGAGGCTTAGTAGTCTATAGCTAGCCATTTTTCTGTAGGGATATGTATGGGTAAAGGATGAGAAGTGAAGGTTCAGATGAGTTGGGTATTTATAGTGAAATTTCTAGCTTTTCTAGAAATTTATGCACATCTCTTGAGGACACACGTATGGTTCGAAATTTTCTTGGACCTTGACTTGTACACAGCAAGACGTAAATTATTGGTTTCTTTTCTGATTCTGAGTAGATCTGTTGATGTGTATCTCTTCCAATAGTAAACCGTTGTTATCGAGTTAGGTATATTTTATACCCTAGCTAGCCAATCTAGTCTACTTCTAGAACTAGACAAATTCTGGCCGACAAAGTTAAATAGGTATTTTAAATTTGGAATTTTATATACTGAATACTCCAAGTCATAAATACTACTAAAGTTTATTTTCTTATACTGTCTAAGTTCACGAGATCTTATTATATTATTAAACTATCAATTTATTAAGTTGTGTTTAATTGTTTCGTCCATATTTACAATTTGTAACAACATAATAGGATAATATAAGTGGAGTCTTTCTTGAGTGAGTTACTTTCATAGAATTGACATATTCTTAAATAATTTCATAGAGTTGATATAAAAGTCAGTAGTAAATTGGTAAAAAATTTGTTATTAATAATTAGCCTTAAAAGTATATGAAAGTCATTCATTTAATAAGCTTTTTAAAATTATTAACTTTTTGGATACCATACCAAACTTTTTAAAACATTTTAAAAATTTACAACTGAATACTAAACTTTTATAAATTCTTTAAAAATCTAAATTGGATACTTCTACTTTTAAACTCCATAAAAGCTTTTAAATTTTGAATTTGATTATTTGGACTTTTTTTTTTGGCGCCATGCGTGTAAATAAACAATAAAATTCATTAATGGTTAAAAAGGTATAAAAATATATAAAGGAAAGCGAAAAATAAAACACACCTACATGCGTCTTGCCCCAACTCTGCCAATGACAAATCTTCACACGTGGGTTTTCTGCCTTTCTATCCCCTCGTCGCTAGCGACTCTAGTGTTGTAATCTTTTATGCATATTTTATATGTTAAATCAAAAGGTAAGTTTATTATTTAGTAAAAATTGTCTTAATTTTAATATATAAAAAATTAACTTATTAATTGATATTTTATAAAAGCTAATCAAGTGATGTAATTTTTTTATGGATATTTCTTATAATAAATAAATATAAGTCAAAAATTACGCTAGCCGTTCTTTAGGTTTCATTTTTTAAACCCGTCAATTTTTTATATTCTAAAATAATATTAACTTCAATGCTTTGGTGTACATGCGATCTAATCTAGAGTCGCAGCTTGTTGAATGCATGGCCTTAAATCTTCTGGGTCACCGCAAGCACGCATGTTTAAAAGCAGTGGGGATGGAATGCATAAAGAGGATAATACATATATGATTTTTTAGTTAAAATTTAGTTAAAAATATATAAAAATTATTTTATGAGTCCTTTATAAAATTTTAACTCTAATCGTACTCTCTAATTTAGAAAGTCGTAAATGTTATAACTCTTTTTTAATTGATCCATCTCTATAAAATATATATATATATATGTAATAGTTAATATTAATTAAATGTTTAAAATGCTCATAAAATAAAGCAGCATTAAATTATAAGTAGTCATTAGGAGTTTTTTCTCTCTCCTTAAATTTAGGAGTTTCTAGAAGTCTCTTTATTTTATGAGGTGGATAAGAAGCATAGTTGGAATTGTATTTTTTTAATTTCTCTCTAAAATTTATCTAAATATATGATTTAAAAAGCTCATTATGAATGCTATAATAAGAGAAAATAAAAGAAAATCAAACTACTTATCATAATAGATGATTTGGCAAGCTCTTTTGCGAAAGCAAATTTGAAAACGATCTGGTGGGATCATTAATTGCGGATGTCTGTTTCTTTGAGTCTGTAAGTATCGGGTTGACTCGTGGTGCCCATCACTTTCACTTCAATTGTTAAAACTCCATTCTGGTTGACTCCTAGTATTACGCGCCAACATAGATTTTATTATTATTTTGTCCTGTGTTTACGTGTTAATTTTTGTTGTTGATTCAACTACACACGTTTCTTTTTTAAAAAACTAAAATAATTTTGTTGCATCGAAATTTTCTGGTGCTTGTGAATGAGATCGCTTGGCTCTGTTATGGCTGCTGCCGTCACTTGAGAGAGAAGTAAAACATTTCTTTAGATTAAAGAAATCCGTTTATCTCGTTTCTGAAAAAGAATAGAGACTAGTGGTTAGATTAAATGAACGATGAACTATTTGCAATGCCAAATCTCAATATACATGCATCTAAAAAAAAGACTACTAATTCTACAAGTTAACATAATAACAGGATCTAGTCGAGTAGAAAATTGTATTAATTTGCAAACCATAGCGTGTGTGAGAAATCTTTTTCTCCTTTATAATTTAGACCATCGCTTGTATTAAAAAAAATAACAAAATTTAATTTTCTTTTCTTTTTTGGAACAACTTGTCAAGGTTTGTTAATGCAATGCGTATTGAGTTGGAGTACAGCGGCAGAGCCACTCCTAGGCCTAGAGTGGCCATAGCCCCCCAAAATTTTTATCTCTCTTCTATTATATTATACTAGCCTCTTTACACGTGCTTCTGCGCCTGCGAGAGGCTTTTTTTTTTAAATTTAAATTTATTTTAGAATTAAAAAAGATAATGGATAGTTGTGTTCCATAAAAATAAGATCCATTATCTGAATTTTCTTTTAATTTTAATTTTTTTTAATATGAAAAATTATGAATTTACCATATTATCCTCATTTAATTAATAATTTTAATTCTTAATGTTTGCATTAACCAAGGGTATTTTCTGGTATTTTGAATGTTTTACCATTCTCTGCCTTTTGCTTTATATATATAGATAGATATAACAAATAGAATTTGTAATACACCACTTATAATTTAAGTTAAAGTTCCCTCTAAAAAAATTAGACATAACTAAATTAGAAATATTTATATCTAAATATGTAATTATTAAATACTTAAATATTTTATATACTTGTATTTTCTACTTTAACCTTCTAACTTTATAATTCTAACTCTGCCTTTATTTGAGTATCCTGTTGTTGCAGATCTCAAACGTCATGCCATTTCGTAAAGTTGTCAAGCACCATGCCGAGTACGGCATCACAGAATGTTCTAAATTTTGTAATTAACTTGAGAGAGTAGACTTTGTTAGATTTAAACATTTACCTATAAAAATGTATATCTAGAAGAAAGAACCACATCACCTATATTCGTGTCTCCAAATGAACTTGGGGAAATTGGTACAGATTGACATGCACAGCGTAACAAAGCAAAGAAAATAAATTAAAAATATATATAAAAGAAAAGAATCCAGTTGCCCATTACCCAAGACCTTCTCATCCCTATTTTATTTTATTTATCTATATATATAAAGCAAAAGGCAGAGAATGGTGAAACATTCAAAATACCAGAAAATGCTCTTTGTTAATTCAAACATTAAGAATTGAAATTATTAATTAAATGAGGATAATATGGTAAATTCACATTTTTTAATATTAAAAAAATTAAAATTAAAAACAAAATAAGATAATAGGTCCTACTTTTATGGAACACAACTACCCATTATCTTTTTTAATTCTAAAATAAATTTACTTATTTTTTTTAAAAAACCTCTCGCAAGCACGGAAGCACGTGCAGAGAGGCTAGTTTATATTATTTTCTTAACTAACATTATCGACAATTGAATTTAGTGTAACTTTTCAACTTCAGCCTATCCGGCTACCTAGTTCATATTGAAAACATGGTTCCGGCCCTGTTAGAGAATGTGTATGCTTTGAATGGATCATGGACCTTGACTTGTAAGTAAGACAAAAATCTTGTATGGTTTAAAATTGGTTTTTCTGATTTCCAAATTACCTCGTCAATTGTCAATAATCTTGTTGGTCATTGTTCCGCCTTAAACCACTATTTATTCAATTAGGTATTTAATCACTCAAGTTCACCTAGAATTATAGAAATTTAGGAGTTGATTTGCATATGTAGATTAAGCTAGTTGGCAATGGTATTGAGCCCGTTCTTTTGCACTCAAATTCCCTTTTTCATAAATTAAATTAATTTTTAATAATTTAGACTATCAATTGTATTAAAAAAAAGTTCATAAAGACTCATAGTCTTATAATAATAGTGATCCATCACAACCCCCACCCCAACTGCTATTGCACCAAAAGCTAAGCACCCAATTTTTTTAGGATCAATATTTTTTATAGGGGTAATAAAACACTTTTTAACGAACTTATATGTAATTCAAGTGGTTAAAAACATTACGTATTTAATTTTCTTCTGTATCAGTTTCTATTATATAAAATAATAATAATAATAATAATAATTTGAGATATTTTAACACGGTAACGACTGGATTAAGCTCAAATTAAAGGGGAGTAATATTTAACTATATATTGCTCCGGCCAAAAAAATAAATTCTAGATGCTTGCTTGCTGGCATGGTACTATTATGTCGAACAGGCGGCCCCATCAATTGCGGAGCCAACTAGTTTCAGTGGTGAATCAATAAGCAGTCCGTTGACATTTCATACGTTTCCATCTATTTGTAGCACGACTGTGATTTACTTTATTAATTTCTTAGGGTAAGGCTAAATATTAACCTTTCTTTTTATTTATTTATATTTTTTTTTTTTGTGGAATCAGTCCATTGAGGACATTAAAACATTCCAATTTTCTTCGAGTCATGGTGTCTTGAAAATATCGTTGCCAGACATGAACAATCGTCATCAAGGCAATGCCAAATTTTGTTAGTTCTGAAACCAATGCCGGTCAAGATGGGTTGCTTATAAATATAGCAAATAATTCGACTTTGGAAATATAGCAAATAATGCCGGTCAAGACTATGTACTGGATTCATAAATCCATCAGGACCGTTCTGTTTCTGTGAGCAAAAATTACTTTGGAAATAATCAGATCAGTCATACTTTGCGAAGCAACTTTGGTATGCATGTCATTAGTTTACTAAAGAGTACAACTAAAAATATTTTAGGCTCACTCACCGTAGAGCGCGTTTTG